>NC_083560.1:101385047-101688134 GCF_019925205.1 Metopolophium dirhodum
GAATTATACAACTACAAATCCCCATATATCTCATCTACTCAATTGAATAATTTATTCAATGCAAGACTACATTTAAAATATATTTTTTTTTTTTTTTTTATTATTGAACTTAAGCTCGGCAACTATGGCCATTAGCTGTTGTAGGGGTTATGAACTGTGGTAGGAGTAAGGTTGGTACGGTAGGTTGATTTTACGATTGTTTTAACGGTTGTTACGGTAGGTAGCAAACACGTGTATGTGTGACAAGGTTTTTAACTACTGGTGGTCACCCATCCGGGAGCTAGTAGCTGTGGCCGTTACTTACTCCAAGTCGCATTCCGCGACTGGTAGCAGCCAACGCGCCACGCCAAGCCACAATATTAAAATATATATTGTAACTAATTAAGTTAAATTATAAATTTATTACTCACTAAGTCAAATTAAATTAAATTATAAATATTTTTAACAAAATATATTAACTGCTTACTTTTTATTTGAGATGTGTAGGAACATGTTGGTATTTATAGGTATTCCATAACATTAATGTCCATTACAACACATTTATTGAGTTTAGTATTAGGGCTAAGAACTGCACTTCCTAAAATAAACAAAAATTGAAAAATATACATAACTATTAAATTAAATACTATACTTAAACTAAATTGAGACTAATAAGGAAAATCTTAGTACGTTAAAACTCTTTAGAGACTGATCATCGTGCAATTATTTAGTATCTGTCTCAATACATTGACCTGAATTTGGAATTTATTTTGTAGTCTAAAAATATATTAGGTATACAGTTCAAACTAATGCTACATTACCTACCACTGGTATATTTTAAAATCATTTATTAACATTTTATCGTGTATCCAGCCCAAAAACATATTTATTTAAAAAAAACTATTATAAGTAATTTGAATAAGAATGAATATTATATTTCAAAAATAAACATATAACAAAAAGTAGAAAAGTAATCGTATTCCTCATTAGTATGTAGTTGATTAAAATCGACCAGATAAAATATTTTATTAATAGTGTGTATTAATAAATAAATAAATAAATCATTTTCTAACACATTACACATCATGAATTACTTACATAAACATTTAATGAAGACAATTTGTTCAATTACTAGTATATTACATGCTTCAGTATACTTTGGTATTTGAATCCAACATTTTTTTTTAGAATTTTTAATCAATTGTTTTTATTGGTTTGGAAGCTTATTACAGTACAAGGTTGTGTTGTATTCTATATTGACACCGCAAAATAAACAGATTCTTAAATTATAATGGATTATATAATAATTTTTTTAGCATCGCAGCATTAAATTTAAAACGACCATCCTATTGTTAATTTTGGAAGCTACTAATTGTTGTCAGCTAGTAGCGAGGCTGGGCGAGTTTATGATTTTTTTTAACTCAGTCAAATTAATATGCACCAATAACAAAAAATTAATTTAACTATAGGTAAACTCAGTTAAGTTAAAAGTTAATACACACTTTTTATTTACTTTTTATTAAGTTAAAAAAAAGTTAATTTGTTTATACAATGCTAGGGTACTTAATTTTTTTCCAACCCAAAACTAAATTAAAGGATATAGTGTTAATACTTCATACAGTATTTCCATAAAAGTTATATAGATTCAAATGATATACATTTTTAACTTTAAACAATTTACGAAACATATTTTTTGACATGAAAACAAAATAGACTGAAATAGTGATATATTATAAAATTAAAAACAAAATAAATTAACTTAACTTACTTCTTAAAATGAAAAATTAACTTGTTAATTTCACGTTAATAAAGAAAGAAATTTAGTAAGTTAACAGTTAAGTTAATGAAAAGCCAAAAGTAACTAGTTAATGCCTAGCCTTGACTGCTTCACATATATATTATAATATATAGTGTTGATATATACGTAAGTTAACTACTATGAGTACTAGGTATACTACTATGAGTATCCCATATAAATTATTAAATGTTTAACTAAGCACACAAATTGTACTGTATGTACTGTAGGTATACTACTATATTAACTTTTTGACTCGTTAATGCCTAGCCTTGGCTGCTAGGTTGGCTGTATCTGTTTACATTGCACTTAATGCAAACAGATATAACAAACCTAGCAGCTGACAGCAATTAGTAACTTACTAGCTTACAATATAAACAATAAGATAGCTCTTATTTGTGTATTATAAAATCAGTAATTGCAGTAAAGAACTGAAAAAAATTAAAATTAAGTTATGTTATAGAATTCTACTGTTTAAACAACTTTTAAAATAATAAATTACGCATAATGCTTCTAATAAAACACCTTATTTTTGGTTGTCATACTATTATCGACAAAATTTAAATAAATTAAAATACTATCATAAGGTAATTGTAAAAGTATTGGTATTAATTACAAAAAAAAATTATATATGATTAATTGAGTAATAGGTTGTAACAATTATTTGTATATTTTAGTTTTTTGTTTTGCTTTTAAAATAAGAGAATATATTTTTCAATCAATGGCTTGATGTATAATAAGCAAATTACATTGACACATGCGAGTAGGTAAGACATCCAGTGATCGCCCTTAACATTATTTAATATAGTTAGGTATTCAAAAGTTACATGATACATTAATTTATTCACTTGAATAATTTACAATTTATGATGTTCATGCACTTATTACATTAATATTTGGAAGTACCTATCATGTTCCTATAATAATCTCATATTTTATTTGTATAGCAAATTAATAGATTTAGCTACCAATCATTGAACAGTATTGTATTTAAATTAAAACATTTGAGTTATAGCTTTTTAAAACCTTAACTACCACCAAACTAACAAATTAAGAATGACAATACTTTGTTTAAGTCCTCATTTCTCAACAATTTAAGATAATTTACTAAAATGCTAATTATAAGTAATTTAAGAAAAATTCTAAAACTTTATTTAAAAAAAAAAATTGTTGTGTTAAGTAAAATGTTTTGACAATTGTTTGTTTGTAGATTTTTAAATTCTAATGTGAAATTATAATGTTTTTAATTTACTTAAGGCGCCTGGTGCCGATATCATTTTGTCCTCAAAAATACACTCTGAGGGAATAACGATACGCCTTGTGGAATCAACCAAATTTCATAATTTTCTTTTTTTAATTGCTAGAGGGAGATATTCTACAGCCCGCATCAATCTCTGTTTTTCAATATTTTATTTTCAAACTTTATAATATATTGTCTAAAAAAATATAAGATAAAAAGTATTTTTTATAAATATGTTAATACAATTATTTGTAATTTAATACAAAATAAGAGATCGATGTGGGCTGTAGGAAGTCTTCTTCTTTCAGATGAAAAATAGTCATCAAAATCCGACAATTCTACAAAGTCTGAGAGTTATAACCGTGAAGTCATTTTTTTCTCGATATAATACATCCTATCAATCCCCCCTAAATAAGTATTGGGTAATAGAATAGTAGAAAAGTATTATAATTGAGGTGGCAACTAAAATATAAAATTTAATTTTCAAATTTTATAGAATTGCGGAAAATTTGAAAACCCTTAATATAACTTATAATTCATAACTATTCATGCATTTATAATAATTAACCTTTAACAGTGACATCTAGATCCTTTTAAATCATGTATGTTTATATTTTATATTGTATTTTGAATCCAAATTAAATGTTTTTTACTTGATATAGGTAAACAGTTAGTGTTTTTTTATATGTTATCAATTTAGTTAATTTTGTGTCGCATGCTATACTGGCACCTTAAACAGAATAATCAGTATAATTATGTTAAGTATAATATATATTTATTAATAAAAAACACTATAAGACATAATATATATATATATCGTATCTTACCATAATATATAGATTCGGCAATACACTACAGTATCATATTTGTTTAAAATTAAAATATTTAAGTTATACATTTTTACTGTTTTAACTACTATTTGATTAGCAAACATTGCTTAAAAATATGTTTATTGAAGCCTGAACTATGGAGGCTTAAAAAACAAAGAAACACGTCATTCATTACCTACCTACTCGTCATCGATGTTTTAACTTATATAAATTGTCAAATCTCAATAATGTATTTTTTGATATTATATTTCTTGTATCATGCAGGTTCAGTGTTCATTATCATTTTGTGTGTTGATAATTTATTGATAAGATGAATGAAATATTTTTTTTAGAATTGATAAAGAATATTATAATACTTTGCAACGTTTCGCTCTTCGAACGAACGTACGTCCAGCCATGACAAGATAGATGGTGCCGTACGAGAAAACAATAATAAAAAGACGAAAGAAAAACGTGTTGGTGGTTGTGTGTGTTTGGATACAGACATAAGAGTAGAGAAAAAATAACAAAACAAACGTCGGCTATCGCGATGACGACCGGATGATGGTGGGGTGCTCGACGCTCGTAATTACGTTAAATTACATTTATTTATTAAAATTCACAAATAAACTTATAGGTGCGGAGATAGGAAAACGGGACGATTTTAGTTTAGCAACCTATCGATTTTCAATTTTTTTTTTTCCCAAATTGTGTGTTTAAGGGTGCTTTCGCTGCTTTCTAAGAATGTAAAAAAAAAAAGCCCGGACAAATTTAGTTTTGAAGTTATTGATCGGAAACTTTAAAAACTTCATTTTTTCGGTAAGTAGAAGATTAAGTACTCAATTTAGTTTAAACAGTCTAAACAGCAAGCTTGGCAATTAGCATGTGGGTTACCTGGCTAAATTTTGAATTTGGTCGAGGGATAATTTCGATTTGCCAGTGAGATTTAAATTTGTCCGGGCTTTTTTTTTTACATTCTTATAAAGCACCTTGAAACACACAATTTGGGGGAAAAAAAAATTTGAAAATCGATAGGTTGCTAAACTAGAATTATGCCCGAAACACGTATAGTTTGTCACATTACAACTTTGTTATCATTTCTATCATTTTTGGTAATATAAATGAATAACTAATAACAGCAGTATTGCAATAGGTATATACTATATGTTATAATAATTATATTATAACGTAGGTAACCTAGGTACCTACTTATTTTGTTTAGATATCGTTTTAGTTCCAAATTCCAAATTTTTTCTTGCTTCCAACATCATTATTTTATCCATTATTTGTTGACAATGTGTTGTACAAAATATGTGTTGACAAATTAGATTTTTACAAGCTGTAGGTACCCACCGAATATGAAATTACAGTTACACAAATTTGTTTATTTACCATTCAATCAATTTTATCTGGCCCTTGCTACATTTTCAAACAACTTTTTCAACTTCATACAATCTTAACATTATTCTGTAGGTTGGTAAGTAGTAAGTACCTACTATCCATACAGAAATGTCATTGTTCTTAAATAATAAATTCGTTCAATAATCGTATGGCCAGTGGCGTAGAAAGGAATTTTCATTGTGGGGGGGAAGGCTATATATTTATAATTTTTAAGGTAAATCACAAGGTAGTGCCCCCGCACTAATATTATATATAAAAAAGTTGGCAAGTTTTCAAGTGGGTAAGTGGCTGAATAGTAGGGAGGTGTCTGCTGTCTAGATAAGTAAATCTAGAAATGTATTGACAATTATAGAAATAAAACTTAAAAAAATAAATATTTCTATTAATAGTTAATTTTAATTTCCTATTGTCAATTTTCATGTATAGAAAATAATAAAATAAAAAAGTTTTTTGAAAATTTCAAGTAGGTACCTACGGTGATTAGTTTTTGAATAGTGAATACAATAAAATAAGAAAATTCCCACGAGATTTTGTTAATTTACGGGTGAATAGGTATAGGTATCCAATGTCTAATAACTTATTAGTAGGGTTGTCTAATAAGTAGGGTTCGGATTTGAAGGCAAATGCCTTTCTTTTATTAATCATAATAGAAAAATAATTTTTATACAAAAATGTGTTTCATTTAATTTATTAGACGATGGAACCTTTTTTTTTTTGCCTTTTTTGCCTTTTTACTTATAAATGCCTTTTTGCCTTTTTTTTACCTTTTGTACTTATAAATGCCTATTTTGTGTTTAATTTTTCAGTTGATTTATAATTTTATACACAGCTTGCGTATATCGCTACAAATGGGTTTAATTATTCGCAATATTTATCGATATCGTCTTATCGAGTATTTGGTATTTACTGAAGACAGCCTATCAAAGTACATGGTAGTCAATTTTTTTTTTAATACCAACTAGTTTACGAGGTACTCATGGGTAGGTACTATTGTATTAAGTATATTTTATGATATATATATTGCTATAATAGTAATTTATTTTAATACATATATTAATAATAGGTCTTAAAATTGGATAAATATTTTTAAAATGTCATTGCGTATAGTATAATATCATTAATATTATGTATAATAATAAAAATAGATAAAGGTTTCAAGTCCCCACAGTTAATATTTTTTAATTACAACAATTTAACTAAAATCCTTGTTCTTCGTTTAAATATCTTATCTGGTCCAAATTTGAAACCCTAAATGCTGAACTTTAATATTTTTAGATTTTTGGTTTCATTATGAACTAGAGGGACTTAGAGGGACTTTGTATTAAATGTTCAAGCATATTATACATAAAAGTTGACAAATTTTGTCAAAATTTAAACAATAAATATTCTTTTAAAAAAAAAAATAGGTATGTCTATGTACCTATCTTAAATATTTTTAAATATCTTTAATAACCGCATATGAGGAGAGGAACTTTGTAAATGATTTTCAACTTTTTTTATCATTATAAGGTAATAGTAATAAAACAAAAAAAAATCGATAATTGATATCAATAATGTACCTATATTTAACTCATAAATAGTAAAAATATTTTGAAAATTATACCATAAATCTATTATATAGAAAATGCTAATGTAACCTTTTGATGAAAATTTTAAATAGGTATTAAAAATTAATTGTGTTTGAGTTCCAACTTACAACAAAAAAAGGAAACCGACTTTGTAGAAAACTGATTTTTCGTAAAAAATTGCGTGTTTTTAAGATTAAATTATTTTGTTGTAATATATATACAGTGTATTATATTTTAAATTTCAAGGCAATAAATCTTTTTAAAAAAATGTTTAGTGGAAACTATTTTTGATTCGTAATTTTAATTTAAAAAAACCCCCAATGATTAACGAACAATATAAGATAGCATATTATTATTACGGACTACGCGTATTATAATATTATAATAATATATATTCTTATTTTATATTCGTATACGAATTTAATTTGGTATTTTGTATTATGTGTAGCCATACGAATCTTTTAACCATACGGATATTTTTTGTAGTTATACTACCGGCTAACACAGCTATAATATTACAACTTATACAGTTAAAGTGTTGAATCAGTTAGTTTATAACTAGGTAATTTATAAAGTAACTTAAACGTGTAGGTTATGTATATAATTTATACTTTAAAACTAGTTATTTTACACATTCCCTGGCATCACTTCGTTAATGTGTCAAATTGTACAAAATATGTACAATATCGTTATTTTACTGTCCAGCATACCTAAATAAATTAGATAAGACTGACGTCCTTGTATAGTCGGTGACCACAATATTCATGTAGGTACGTTTATCGTGTTAAATAATATTATCGCTGTACATGTATTATCTATTATTCTTAGTAATAGTTTTACAGTCACACGCGTCCAGTTGATTCATTTGTCTCCACGCTATTATTTTAAATATTTATTTATTTAAATATTAATTATAAAATGAAAGAAAAGTTTTA
Organism: Metopolophium dirhodum; assembly: GCF_019925205.1. Classification (NCBI taxonomy): domain Eukaryota; kingdom Metazoa; phylum Arthropoda; class Insecta; order Hemiptera; family Aphididae; genus Metopolophium; species Metopolophium dirhodum. Next base: position 101,392,775 of record NC_083560.1, read on the forward strand.
TATTAGTGTTAAAAATCATACGGCCGAGAATGTTGTAATGAAATTGTATATAAATAAAATAAATATATTATTATTATAAACAAAAATATTATAGGTACTTAAATTATTATACTGTATTAAAAATAATATTAATAATACAGTACATTAAAAATAATAAAACATTATTTTTAATTAATTACAGTATAAATATTATAGTAGTTATGTAGTAGTACCTTAATTATAATATTTTTTAAATAACGTTATTATTGCTGTACCTATATAAAAAATATTAAAATAATAGTATTAATAGATTTCTAAAAAAATGTAAATTACGTAATTGTGATATAGTTATGAAATTATTTTTATAATAATATTATATTATTGTCATTACACATTTTCTATCTGGGAAAATAATATAATTTAAATAAAACGATTTCAAACTTGATTCTTAAAAAAATTAATTTTTAATCATAATATATAATATTATATATTATGCCCTCATGGGTAGCTTCAAGTATTTTAAAATATAAAGAAATATACACTGATAATAAATTTCAAACACATCACATCATATTATTTTATAACAAAATAAAATATTTAAATATTTGAAAATCATTCACTCAACGTAATTTACTAAATTTCACAAACGCATTTACATTTATACAAACTCGCCAATAGAACAGACTATAATAATACTCACTGTTGAATACGATGTCCCCTAGTTAGTTTTGCAAATAGATGTTATCTAGATTATTATCTAAATGTGAAGAAACACGTGCAGAACAATTTGCACCTTATCCACTAGATTGTCATTAGTTATAGATTTCGGGATGTCTTCAGTTTTCTGAAAATAAAAAATCGTATTTCATATTTAGGTAATCAAACATGAAACAAATTGTCAATAATTAATATTTTGAATAAAAAATCCCTGGTATAATAAAAAAAAATTCCTAATTTTTCAACAATAATAACTCAAAACATAAGAAAGAGATTTTTTAGATTTGGTTTATCATCATTTACCATAATATTACTATATTTAAGTCAAAATGTTTGTAAAATAAAATTATTTTTTTAGTTTATCAATATATGACTGCAATACACTACTTAAGTACTATAATAAATACTTAATAAATTATTAATAATCATTTTTTCGGTGACCTTAATGTTATGGTTCTTAATGGTTATTATATTTTTTAATAACTTATTAGAGCGCGGATTTATATGCATTAAAAACCAACCAAATATGCGCTAAATAAATCCTAAATATGCATAAATATATGCACTAAAATGTTAAAATATGCACAAAAAATAAAATTATGCATAATAAAATTAGCAAAAAAATTATCGAACCCGACTATATAAATACTCATCTACTTTTTTTTTTTAGGTTGTTAATCTAAAAGAAAAAAATAGGAATCAATTTATATCAACAATGTATCCTAAAACAAATTATAATAGTCTTTAAAATCTTTATATTATTATGTATTTTATTACCCCGATTATTGATCTAAGGTCATATTTGGGAAAACCGTTTATCCCTACATGTATACCTATATTAATATATTAATATATTTTGTTATTAATCGAAACTATAAAAATATGATATTTTTTTCTTATATTATAAGATAAGAAAATATAGGTACTATATATTTTAAAAATGTCTATAAAAACATCAAAATATGCACTAAAATTATGAAATATACTATTAAAATTGTAAAATAAGCCCTTAAAATAGAAAAATGTCAAAATATGCAAAAATATGCGCTAAAAAGTTTCATTTTTTAAATCGTCATGTCATGAAACAAACTGTGTGCTCACTTAGCATATTATACGATCAACCAGAATAAATATGCAAATGCATACAAATCCGTGCTCTACTTATTACTTACTACCTACTTAGGTATTAGTTAATACATAAAATATATCATTGTTATAACATGTCTAAAAATTATTAATCTAATTTGGTAGATAATTAAAATTTGTAATGATTACTTATTTAGGTATCCAAATAAACCAATTTGTTTTGCATATTTGGGGTTTTATTATGTAAAAGTGTTTTTTTTTTCATTGCTTTTTTGCATTTATTCCAGATCTGACATTTTAATACGTTTATTATGCTATAATGCTATACAGTAATGAAAAAAATTTAAATTGAGTAAAGAAATGTAAAAACCGTTCGTTTTTTATGTATAAAAACATATTGTCTTCAATCAGTTTCACAAATGCAAATCGTGCAAAATACATGGTATATTATTGTTAATTTTAGATTATGAGCGGAGCGATGAATGTATTCATTTTATAACGATGTATGTTTTTTTATTTTTTTATTTGTTTCTGTCATCACCTTTTAGACGGAATGGGACATTTTGGCGTGGCCGTTTTGGCGTGGCCCTTTTAGCGTAGCCGTTTTGGCATGAAGCCATTTTGACGTGAAGCCGTTTTGGCGTATTATAACGGTTATTATATTAACTAATTTACCATTATAAGTATATTTTTTATTTTTATTTTTTGATAGTAATTATTGTATACGTATTGTTGGAATTTAATGATAAGTTTATATTACTATGCTGTACTTGTGCCCTATGGGTTTTTAACTAAAGTTAAAATTGACCACTTGACCTATCAAAACGTATACTATCGATTAGATCGATTATCTACGTTTTGAATGATTTGTACCCGTTGTCGTTTCTTATCTGCCGTGCGATAAGTTTATCATTTCATTATTTCTTGTCCTTTAATATTCCTAGCTAGATACAGCATAAATATTTCACACAAATAGTGAGTTTTTACTTTTTATATACATTTAAATCTTTTATACAAGTAGTGAATTTTAATTATTAAATTAATTAATATTTATTGTTGAAATGGGAATGGTTCATCCTACATTATGGTCATTTATAACGTGCTTAGAAAAGATTCAAGCTGGAAGAGATACATATTTATTTCAATTGGAATCAGGAAGGAGTCCCCCTAAAAAGCTCAAAAAATATATTGACACAGACAAATGTCTTTTAAACATAGTTCAAGAAGCAGATACACGAGACATTTTAACATATTTAAGAGGTGTAGCACATAATATTTCTTTACAATAATAATGTTTTTTTAGTAAGTTAATTAATATGTCAATTGTATTTTTTAAATTTTTTGAATATTTGAACTGAATTTTTTTTAAATCGTATAAATAATAATAAATAATTGTATTTTATTTATTTTTAATTTATACTATAAACAACCTGAGACATTTACGCCAAAACGGCTTCACGTCAAAATGGTTTCATGCCAAAACGGCCACGCCAAAATGTCCTAGATCCCCTTTTAGAACAGTAAAAATGATTAAATTGTCTTCAATAGTATCTTTTCTGATAGGAAAGTGAATCTAGTTGGTACTTTGGGGGGGGGGGGGGGGGGGGTCAAAAGTAAATACCCAGTAGTTTACACAAGTGCAGGGAAGAACCAGGCACGTATCAGGGACCTAGCCTGGGGGGGGGGGGGGCAATTAATTTGTTTTAGGAATACCTGTCCAAATCCAAATCTATCTCAGTGTAAATCATTATCACGATTTAACTATCACGATACTATCTTAAATCGTAAATACGTAATATTATTATACACATTTATTAAGTAAGTGGATGTCGCTCTGCTGTACAGTCGGTTCCAAGTGGGTCAATGTATAATGAATTGTATTTAACTTGAATTCAATGATATAGTATCATTGTATAAGAAAAACGATTCTGAGCGGAGACGGTTTTTCAGTCTGGATATTTTATATTATTATTATTTATTATAGCCTGTAAGTTGAATTGATATTATAATATTATAATAATTTTTTATTCGTTTCTATAGTGATACACAAAGCATTATAAATTAAAATTGTTAGCGGTTTTTAGTAATTTGTCGGTGGTTTTAAATAATTATTGAGAAAATCGAAAAATTACCTCTCTAAAGTACCATCGTAATCCAATTTGCTAAAAAATAAGAAACAATAGTATGTTAAAATCGAAGCACTGCTTCTGGTAAAAATATTGTATACAGAATAAAAAAAAAATAAATAAATAAATAAACACCAAACCACTAGCTTCCTCGCTCCGCTCAGAATCTAAAATAGTAGATCATACAATTTTTAAGAATCTTAAAGTTATAAGTGACATACTGAGATGGACTGTAAACGGGATTTAGGGGGGAGGGGGAATCTCCCCCATCACCCCTTCAAAATATGTGCTTGGGAAAAACAAAATAAAAATTAAGGGAAAACCGGCATTTTTACTCAAAATCGATTTTTGTCGTACATAACTCCAAAACAAATAACCGTATTTTCATGAAATTTCCACCGGTTGCTAATATAAGCATTTTCTATACACGATAAAATTTTTAAAATATTTTGATTTGTTTTGAACTGTTAACGGACATTTTAGTTTCAAAATGTTTAGTTTTTTTTTTCTATGAATGTCAATTAAATTCCTAATATTGTAGCCATATTTAAATTGGTAATTTATTTTCTCTATTAATACCTAAAATAGGTGGTTAGTAAAATATTTAATGATTAATAATAAATAAATAATACAATTTTCTGGAAAAATATGTGCATAATGTTTTGACATATTGTAGAAACATTGTTGAAAGATCCCGAAGCTTTTATATATTTTTGTGGCTTATAAATTGCAATTCTTTTAACGGCTACAAAATAATATATAGGTAATATTATAAACTGCATTATCATTTATCAACCAATTAATACTGACAGCATTTTAGACTTTTTGTTTTTAAATATATAATATATAAGGTATTAAATAATATACAGGTGATTTTTTAAGCTAGATTTCCTTGATTTTTTTGTTATTTACTCAAATTCTTATTTTTACAATTTTTAATTATCCGTTAAGACCATAATATTATTAAATTTCTGACATTTTTTGTACCAACTGCTTACTTAAGGAATGTCTTGAGACAATACAAACATCTAATTTTTAAATGAAAACTCCCCTTTTTGCAAATTATTTAGCGGAAATTCTAATGAGTAAAGTTTTTGAGTTATTAAAATGTTTATGCTAAGGATAATAATCCTTAAAAATGGTTTTATAAAAATGGTTTTATAAAAATATAAACTATCTGTAATATTAGATAGATGTAGATAAAAATAATTATGTAGTATTTATTGGTATCATTCTTACAGATTATTTATATTGTTAGATCAGTAGTAATAACCAACATTTTAAAATCATCTAAGCCTCCATATGTATCTACTTAACCCATTATGGTATGAATTGGACACTATAATAGTAGGTATATAATTTGTATACTAATAAGAGCCGTATTATATTCTTAAGCATCGACTATATGAATACAGCCCTAAGTGACATATAACTTAAGAACTACATAATCTAATTTTGATTTAGACACATCAAATTTTAAAAAAAAAGTTAGCATTGTCAAAGGATCATCCTTAAGTGGTACAAAAGAATCTAAAATATTCGAAAATATGGTCTTCAATTTCAAATGTATATTTAAAAATTCCAAAAATCAGAATTTGAATACATGCATAATTTAAGCGTACAAACAGAGTGAGCATGCTTAAAAAATCATGCTATATAATATAGTATAATAATATTATAGTGTAGGTATACTCAGTACTCACATTCGATTAACTTACGCAGTGTATCGTAAAACACAACTGTTAATTCAATACAATTTGTAGTAGTTGAATCCAATCCACTAATGTCAATTATAAAACATTTTCTGACACTTGACAGTTGATTGTTGACTAAACTATAATAAATTATATAAATATCCCGTAAATTATTATAGCCAAGAGAACGTGATCGTAAAGTTGATACATTTTCTTGGTATAAGTGCTAAAATATAGGTACTGCTAATGTACTAATAATGTAATCAATCAAAAAATTAAAACTCGACAAATCTTCATTATTGTGCGATTCTTACGAATTAATGTGGTAGGTACGTAATATTATTTTAACGTTTTATTATTGTAGTGTCGAAAAAAAAAACATAAGAAACCACTATATTGTACCTACGCAAAGTTCTTTACCATTTGTGTGATACCTAAATGTGATTATTCGATAAAAAGTTGTAATAAATTACTCCCGATTGCAATCTGGAAGTTTGTTTATAAGCTCAAATGTATATAACGTATTAACGTCCTCTGCTTATTCAATCCCCACCGTTTTTATGGAGTTCTAAGGAGTTCTTATGCAAAAGTCTAAGGCTATGTGTGCATATGTCCGTAGTATAAGTAAAGTAACATAAACACATAACCAGCTCAACACTACCGCCATGCATGCATACATTATAATATGATATTACCTATATCAATAACTAACTTCACACGTCATATTAATTTAATATTTTGTTTTTTTTTGTCTAAAAGTATTATTAATGTCATAATTCCCAATTAGTTATAGAAACCTTATAGTTATCCGATAACATTTCTAAAAACATATTTAAGAAGACGTTTACTTGAAATCAACTTTCTAACATTTGTTAGTTAATTATTAAGATCAATATATTATCGATATTTTAAGATTTAAAAATTTAATTTTGAAGTATTTAAGCGTCAAAAAAGTGAAAAAGTAATTTTTAATAAACTTTATATCAAATTTAAACATGTTTTCAGAATTGTTTCACTAGGACAGTCGGAACAATTGGCAGATGGGTACATTTTTGTAGAAAACACAGGTGAGATTGAATTCCTTAAACATCAGTACCTACCTATATATTATTACAAATTACAATGTTAGATGTACTTCATATATTTAAATGATATGCGGGCCGCATACTTTGTCATGTCTAGATCTGCCTTGTTTTCCTTTTTCAAAGCAGATTCAGAAAAATACAAATAGAAATCGTATTTTTTTTTTCAATTCCTCCATTAGCAATTTATTTTTAGTCAAATGCTCCAATTTTACTTTATAATACGATTCCACATAACCCATCATTTTATCTTCGCTCATTTTCAATTCGCCACGAAACCTGTAACGTATAATATTATTTTATTAATTAGAAGATCGACACTTATGAAAATCGAGTCATAATCATAATATTATCATAACTTTACATTATCATTCTATTATAATAATTATTATTATGATAATAATTTATGTTATTGTACAACACATACACAAGTGTATATTTTACACGACACATGTTTATAATATGCATTTGTAGGTACTCGTAATATGTTTATACATATAATATTATAGACTAATTTTTGTCTTAATATACTGCTGTGTTTAATATAAATACAAGTTATTGAATTAAAACATACATTTATATAACTAAGATAACATTATAGGTATAACTAAATAGCACAGCTGGATTTAAAACGAGATTTTTAACAGAATGGGTGATTATTTAGACGCGTCTATGTACGATAATGACAGGAAGGCAGGTATAGGTAATCATTTTCGATAACCGATATAGGAACGAGTAACGACAATAATTATTAACAATATATTAATAGTTTTAATTTATTCTGTGTTTATATTAAGAAGATATACGTTTTAAGCAGTTAAAAATGATATCAGAAGTCGTAATAGTAGTAAGTTATTATCAGTTTTATCTTTTAACTGTGATAATTGTTTACAGTTATTTAAAAAAAAAGGCTCTGCTGAGATATACCCCCATTCCCTCACCACAATCATAATTATGCCACTGGACAAAATGTTACTATAGTTTTCAATAACTACACAAGTGGGTGTAAAATGGAGATGTACGCTACATTGGAGTCGTGTACCTACCACCTATAGTACCTACAACAGCTACAAACTACTTAAAAACAGTATAGGTATCAGTGAAGATGTAAAAGTTCTTTTAAAATGGGTTATCGAACATGAACTTTCACTGCTTAAAAATTTAATGAAAGAACCGATTTATAATATTCTGAACGCTTATTAAAATTAATGGGTGAAATAGTTCAATCAAATGTCGCATTCAATGTAACATTGAACGATGTAAATAATTTCATTCGTAGATGTATTTATCGTTCGAGAAAAAAAGCGCATTCACAACTATCTAACCTATTTATTTTTCTAAAAAAATAAAAAATTACAAACTTTAAAAATTATGAGGTTTTGAAGTACCTATATTATATTATGTATTTAAATTATAATTTTTATAAAATTCCTATACCGTTGTTATTTTGGCTAGCCGCCGGCCGTTACGTATTAGTATGTACACTTTATAACTTTTTGAGGGCAGAATATAAATCTTAGTTTACGCACAATCTATTATCTACGTTAAGAAAATTCAAAATTGCTATTAGAGCTGAAATGGGTACCTAACCCATAGGTACCTAGATTTTTTTCAAATATATTTTGTAATAATATAGGTTAAGTATGTCTACTCAAGTACCTACTGGGGTACCTACGTAGGTTAGGTTATAGTAGTTAGATAATAATATGATAATATGTAAGTGCGAATATTTCATATTTCATACTTAATATTAAAATTGTCTACATTTTACTGAATTATCCATTAGGTGATATGCTTACTCAACAAATTTTTTCTGTATTTCTTCTTTTATTTCACACTTCTGCGTTCTTAACGTATTTATATTTAACGCTAAGCATGATTTTACTTAATTCGTAAAATTTGATTTTTCACTGTTAAAAAAAATATATAGGTATATATTATTCGTAAAAAATTCAAACAATATAACAAAAAATATTGTCGAAGTGCATACTATAGGGTTTTAAAAAAAAAATAATCATATTGAATTATAAACATTTTAACCAACCCATAAGTTAATTTTATTTTTGATTACATTTGAACGGATCTCCTCCATAACTTTGCTTTTAGTTTTACAACGGTGAGTTCTATGACTCACTAATTGGCACAGTGCACAATGTGGTTATTGCATTTAGTACAATATGCCTCAATGTATTTCTGTAACGTAAATAATTATAAAACTGAATTATATTATGACAATATTACAATAAAGTTACGACTCATTATAAGATTTATTTTTTAAAACATTTAAAATAAACATAAATTATTATACAAAAAATATACTTAACGAGAAATATTTTCAACATATTTTCAATTAGATTACCTATAATTGGTATTTTTTATTATAATATTTTTGAGAATTGAATTAGTTCTTAAAACAGTTAATGCATTTTTATAAAAAGAAAAAAATATTGTTACATATTATATTTTGGTTTAGACGTTTGCCCGTTTGCGTCAAACGTAATTGTACGTGATTTGTGTTTTATTAAAAACAAAGATATATTACAATTCCTTATTCATATATAGGTACTTGTACTTACATCATCGCAATTTGGACATGGGACTTTCGATATTGTGTATTGACCATACTCTTCTTTTTGGTACTCATCCATATAATTATTTCTTAAAATACTCTTAAAACATAATATGAATGAAAAATTAAAACCATACTTATATTAATATAGGTATTAAATATAATAGTATATTTATTTAGTTAATATTTTATACAGGTGCAATTTGTGAGTGGTGGAGAGGGTGTGACTTAATGCTGTATCGCCAAGAGGTATTGAAATGATGTCAATAAATCAATTAATCATCAAATGTAATTATTAACTGCGTGTTAAAATGTTACCTAATTAAGTAACCCCTCCACTACTGGCCATTGTTTTCCATTAAATTGCACACGTACCCTCAGTATACAATAGGTAAGTACAAGCTGGGTATATAATATATATATTATAAAACTTATGATTACTTCATCAAATTGTTCACAAAATAATGTACAATTTAAGTCTTTTTGAAATGTCAGTTACCACTCCACAATCGCATACGAATTGACCTATATAAACAATAAAAAACATGATAAACAAACTTGTACTACCGTTATAAAGTAAATCAAATATAAGTAATTCTATGCATTTTTTGAACTCGAATACAATTAATTGCATTGAAGTATTCTAAATATTATATTTTTTATTCATACAAAAATGCATCCTTCAGTCTTTGATATTATTAATATAATAAGACATAGGTTGTAGGTATAACTATATATTATTATTAGTAACAAAAAAAAAGTTTGTATTCGAAACCATTGCTTCAAAATGTGTTTTTAATATTTTACACGCAAATTAAATAGATCATGACGATCAACTGATGTATTCAAAAAGTTATTTATAGACATAATTCCATAAATAAGAGTTATACTTTTTTATAGAATTATATTATAAGTATCTACTTAATAAAATATGTTCTTTAATGACATATTTATTATCCGTAATAAATAGGTTGTAGGTATGTCCTATGTACTGCAGGTATATTTAGAATACATGATTGATAATATTATATAGAATACTATTCAAAATAAACTGCACTCAATATAACAAAAAGGTGGAAAAGTGGGTATACCGCTCTGCTTTACAGTAGTTGTCGGGCATGTGATTGTAATTATCGTAAGAACTAAGTAATCAAACTAAATAATATAAAAAATAAATGCTAATATAAACATTTGGTGAACATTTCAAGAGTTTATTTGTTTTTGTATTGTAAAATATCAATTGATAAATTGAAAAAAATGGGAATTCGTTAATTTACCATTAAAAAGGTATACTATCGTAAAACTGTTAAATTCAAATACTCATAACAAATTAATATTACTTTCCGGTAACGTGTTTATTAAGGTTAAGGTTACCTACGCTTGTTATCTGTAGGGAATCATCTATTAAATTTTTAAATGTTAGTTACCTATCACCTATGAAAAGAAAATTTTTTATAAATTTCTAACTGAAAAATAATTAACAAATTTTCGGAATTTTTTCAACATTTTAATTTTATATAATCTATACTCCGTCAGTTTACATTAGTGCTACATGAGTTAAAACTATTGCAATTAGGTACATAATATTAAAATTGTTGACCAAACTTTACGTATTATAATCATTGATATTGTATATATGATGAATATTATCTTATGTCTTTAATGATTGAAATTTAAAACTATGTATATAATATTATAGATAAGCCGATAAGCAGAATATTAAGAACACCTTACCTGTTTTGTCAAAACCCAAATCAATACATTTGTTGCATACGCCATGGAGGCAATTCAATAATTTTGAAGTAGTGTCCAAAAGCTTTGTGTAAGTCACATATATGTTCAATTCCCAAAGTTGTTTGGCACTCACGGTGAGCTTGCTTTTATTTCTGGCAGACTCCATTACGAAGGTACTCTGTAATTAAAAAATTGTATGTTTATTCATTATTGTAATACATTTTGTAGGTACCTGCTAGCATATCATTATTTAATAATATTTATTACAAAAAACTACGTGAACAAGGTGGGCATCGGCAGTTATCGTAATTTATGAATAATATAGATTATATAGACAATAGAGTTTGGTATTATAATGGTATTAAAGCCGTACCGATGTAAAATTATGTACAAAATAAATGTAGGTAGGTATCTTATAATTTTTCTTTATAAAAATATTTACATATTCCCTTTTTCACGAACGCCGTTCTTAAATATATATTAAGTTGCAATTTTAATGTTCTCGGCACAGTCATCTCGGTCATCAGTCATCACTATATTCTTTCAGCATTATTCATTATTTAGATTACAGTCCGCAGTATTGGCCGTTCGGCACGCGGCACGCCCCGCCCTTTTCTCCAGTACCACTACTCACTTCTAACTATTATAATAGTCAATAAATAATGATAATACTAGTCGGTTTAAGTCGGTACCATCCTATTCAACCTGCTTTAACGATTATTTAGCTATCAAATAGCAATCTCATAGGGTATATGAGTTTATCAGTGGCTTCATTTGGGGGCTGCAGAATTTTCCCCTCCCCCATTTGACAATTTCGAAAAATACTGAGAATTTTCAATTTTGACCTCCGGAATGCAATAACTTGATTCACTTTTCTATATCAGAAAAGATGCGTAAGAACTTACTATAGTAAATCGGAGCATTTTTACTACCCTAAAAGTTGACGACAGGCAGAAAAAAAACACACACATCATTGTATAAAACCAATATATTTATTGATACGCTTAGAACCTAAAATGTCAAATGTCTATAAATAGCTCAAAAAAATGTTCATGAAAAAATATTGAATTTATATAACGTAATAAATTAACATGCACCTATATACAGTGAGATACTGAGATCAATAGTAAATATTTATAAATTTAAATATAACAACTTTATACGTTTGCGCACCGTTTTGACAATATCCCATATAGAAACATACAATTTGTAGTTAAATCTATAAAGTTTTAATAGTTTTATACAGTTATGATTTTTATGTAGGTAATGTTTATAAATTATAAGACATAAATTAAATTAATAAGAATAAATTAATAATATATTTAAATCATGCTAAACTTTTTATTTAAGTTCATGAGTTCTTTACCAAATACTTTTCTGTGATTGGTTGGTATACATGGTAAGCTTTTGGTATAGGAGAACAATTATTTTTAGTTCTATACTCTATTTCCCGTAAGTTGACCCACTTTTTTTTTGCGCACGCTGCAAGAGTATGATGGTGAAAACGTTGTGACAATATAGCTCACTGCTGTAGTTATACAGTTTTATGTCGCGAAACACCACGGTGTATACGTAGTGAACTATAATATTGTCACAACATATTCAATACATCATGTACACCGTGTGTGCAAAAATAAAAGTGGGTCAACTTACGGGGAATAGATTATAGCTTAAATAAAAACAAAAAAAAAGAAATTAACTAAAATATCTAGGTTTTTGTTAGTGGCGTGTATCATCATAAATCATAATTATGCAAAGAAATGCAAAAAAGTAAAAATAATTTTTAAAAAACTGGGAATAAGCATATTTAAAAAAAAAAAAATACTTTCAAATTTCATAATTTGTGAATCGAACGGGTTGTAATATTACATACATTTCCATAACACTCTGCTACATGTTGTGTCATAAACCATAAAAATAAGAAAATGATATAAGTGATAAGTCCCGATCCCTGCTAATAAATAATAATAATCATATTTTATGACTAGTACAATATTATATTATATAGATACTTACACGCGAGTGTTCAAATCACCTACTCCATCTTCGTATTGGTATTCTTATAATTGGATGCACAGTAGCGTCATTTTAGTTTTTAATAGAGGAGCAACATTTTTGATCAGCCAAACATAGGTAACTTATAAAACAACAGATGACCGGTTGATTCGCTCGCAAGAACATATTAATAATAATTATGTTTCATTTCATTTCATAAAACACACACACATATAGGTAGGTACTTACCAACTTTCATGCACGTCCACGCATATATGCGTCTATATTATATTCCAACTATTAATTAGTAATTACTAATTTATCGCATTATGACAATAATTGGTTAGAACCAAGTGAACCAACATAATTAAATATTTTCCTAAAAATAAAGGTTTGTTTTTGCGCTATGATATAATAGAAAACCGGACACCGACACATCGGGCTGCTTTTAAAATCAGACAGTGACAAATGCCCACCTTGCCACCTCCAAAATAACGCTAATGGGGCATATTGGCACGTACATTGTCTAATCAAACAAGACAAATGTTATAAATTAATATTTTTTTTTCTTGTTTTTTTTAAGACCCATGCCTATATGTAATTTTTCGTTTTTGTTTTCAAAAAGAGGCAAGTTCTTTTTTCATTTTTCATAAATTTGAGTAAGATTTTTGAAAAATGTTGTTTTATATAAGCTGGGGAGCTTACAAAATTAATGTGGCTTTTCTTTGCGAACATTTTTCCATTTTATCAAAATATAATGAATCTTTTTTTCTTTTATTGATGAATCTTTCCGTTTGCTCGATATAATTTAAGAACGATTTTTGAATATAGGAACTACAACAATTATTATACTGAACGACGGGACGTATATCAAATATATATATATATATATATATTATCATTGATTATAAATACTTAGTATAGTACAGCGGTTCTCAAACTTTTTTGTTCGCGGAGCCCTTATATTCCTAAAAAAAATTACGGAGCCCCAAAAATCAGAAATGTCTATATGAACACAACTAAAATTCATAAAAAAAATGATTTGCTTTTTATTTTATTTTCTGTAAAATACGAATATATACAAATTATTCAATTAATATTAATTTAATTAGAAAAAAATAACATAAAATTTTAGCAATTTATTTATTTATTAATGTGATCCGTGATGTTGGCTTTTTTTATTGACCAGTATTTTTATATTTGGCTTGATAGGCGAGAGTTGAATACGCATATCTGCTTCAGCATCCAATTTATTACGATATTTGGTTTTCATTGATGCATATGATGAAAATCCGGTTTCACATAGATATGTTGTTGCGAAAGGAAGAAGTGCTAAGATAGCTTTTTTAGCCAGAGATTGATATTCGTTAGTAATACTGCTACTGCACCAAAAATCTGTTAATGATATTTTATCAAATAAAGTTTTTAAAGATGAATCGGTGGTCATTTCAATAAATTCTTCATACTCCGTTATAGATAAATCTTCGGGCTTATCGTTGTTTAAAAACGGATTTTTAACCCAATTATATCGTTGGATAAATTCTATGTCTTTACTTTCTGGAAAATATTTTTCTAATGACGATAGTATTTCATTTAAATGTTGTTCAATTTCGCCATATATTTCATCAAAATCTTCAATATTACCATCAATCGATTCTAAATATTCCTTTAACAAAGGAAAACTATCAATTTTATGTTGAGAAAAACACACAGCCCAAAATTTAATTTTTTTTTTAAAGCTCGAATTTTGTCATTTGCCGTGAAAACGGTGGTCATTTTACCTTGTATTGATAAGTTCACTTCATTCAATTTTGTAAAAATATCAGCCAAGTAACTAAGTCGAAATAACCAAATTTTATCACTAAGTCTGAGCTGTAAATTAAATGGGTGATCGGTGAAAAAAACGTACAATTCATTGCGCAATTCGAGTAAGCGTACAAGTGTTTTTCCCCGAGAAAGCCATCTTACTTCGGTATGGTAAAGTAGTGATTTGTGCATAAAAAAACCCGACTTTTATCTAATCTCATTTTGACAATGACACAAAATATGACATATGTGGATTTATAAATACCTATTTTAAAGTTTTAAATGTTTAAATGTTTAAAATAATACATATTGGTACGGTCCAAATAGTATTGATTATAAAAATAAAAATTTAACTAAGAAATATAATAATAATTTAATAATTTAAATTTAATTAATACAGATATTCTCAGGGAGCCACGGAGCCCCTAGACTAATCTCGCGGAGCCCTAGGGCTCCGCGGAGCACAGTTTGAGAACCGCTGGTATAGTATATACACATGTTGCCACAGGTTATACAATGTAATATAATATAATGTCATAATGTCATATAATACATTGTATAACCTTTGGCAACATGTGTATATACTATACTAAGTATTTATAATCAATGATAATATATATTTATATTTATATTTGATATAATAATTTTCATTTAAAATTTTGAAATTTGAAAGCTATATTTTAACCCGTGTATGTTTATCCGAAGTTAATAGACTCAAAAACTACTAGACCGATTTTAATAAAAAGTTATACCAATAGATTCCTTAAAACTTAGATGGTGTTTATAGTTTATTTTTTCAATCCCTATACGGCTATACCTATTTCTATGTAAAAGGGTCGTATATCTCAAACGTGACTTTTCTTTTAACTCACGAAAAAAATAATACTTTATTGTTTATTTATAGTTAGTTTCTAATATTACTATTATAATTAGTAGAAATATGGTATATTATACAATTTTTTACAAATAAATTAAAAAAAAAAATCCTTGACACGGCTGTGATAGCTAGTACGTAATAACTATCTATAGTCATCGCCCGATTTTACAATGTCGATACTAGTATATTTTATTTTTTATACTTATAACTTATAAGTGCATTGATATTTTATAATAATACAGGGTGTTACTTAGAATAACTTTTGTTCTAATCAATATTTTTTAATTTTTTTTTTATATATAATTTATGGCCACTTGCATTACACGTATAATAAAAAAAATTATTTTAATTTTTTATTACTGAAAATAACAATTTTTAATTTGTATAAATTTTTTTGAATAAATTCAAAATAGCCAATTTATGAATCTGTTTATAAGAACAATTTGGATGGTAAAAACATTTATCTAAGTTAAGTAGCTTATGTTTTAAAATAACATATTTTTTTGATTAAATTAATTTGAAACGCAATAACATTTTTAAAAATATTTTTTTTGGAAACTTGCTAACATCATGGGTATATTTCTTAAACTATTTACTAATCATTAGTTTTATCAATTTTTGTCATACGTTTAAGTAGTATCAATTTTTTTTTTTGTCAGTTCTTTCTGTTACATCCTATATTACGACTATAATATACATTATATAAATATAAAGGTATACATTAACGAACGCGGAGAAAAAAATAAGATTTTGCGTGGTTATTAAAATTCGGGTGTGGCATAGGAATAACTGAATTTGTAAGCTGGGATGCGAGCCTTACAAATAGATTAGAGACGAATAAATGCTTCATGCATCTGGTTAGTCGCCGTTTGAGTGGGTGTGGATAAGATAAGGAAGTCCTATATTAACTAAAAAATAGGCCGTTTTTCGGACTGTGGATGAGACAGCCTGCATGCATTATGTGCACTCAATCTAGCAATTATCATTCATTTTATTTGTTATTTAATTGATAAGTACCTTTGAAACAGAATGTCCTAAATATCAAAATGTTCATTCTCGCGTTATAGATACTGGTGACTTATTTATTATTATGTTATATTATCTATATTATATAAACTATATTATTATATTATATTATCTATATTATTATATTATATTATCTATATAACTATATATATAATAATTAGCATGGTTGTGAAGGCATAAGCGCAAAAAGGAGGGGGGGCTTAGCCCTCCAAAAAATAACCTCCTCAAAATAAATTATTCAATTCTTTCCTAAAATATTAACAAATCTTTGAAAATTAAACTGTATTTCTTATTTTCTTGTTTTGGAAAAAAAGGTAATTTATTAGGTATTTAATTTTTTAATTTTTATTTAAACTTATTTTTCAATAAGTATTTAAAATTTAAATTTTTACAAAGCTAGTCATCTTTGGATGGATCTGCGTGTTTTCAATATTGATTGTACCTATATGTGTCTGTATTTTTTTTGTATAATATTAAAACTATATGCTCACTTAATCGTCTAACCTAACCAAAATCACATATTTATCGTGTTTTTTGCTCATCCGATAGACGATAGTTAAACACAAATACTTTTACTATTGTGTTAGTGCGCTACTAGATTTAGCGTGAAGTTGGTCGTCACAGCCTGCAGATCATTTTACGGCTGTCAGAAAGGCAATAATTAGTTTGCACACTTTTTAAATATTTCCTTTTAAGACAACACACAATTTTATATAATAGTAATCACTCGTGTGCACTATAATATAGGTACTACGTGTTTAAACGATATACGATATATCTTATTATCTTCTTATTGATAAATATTATATTTTACTAAGCTGTTATTACTCGCCAGTTTATTGTTTTGTTTTTTTAGAAGATAACTATCGTCGATGACGTACACAATAAAACTATGTAACAATGTTCTACAGATAATTCAGCCCGACAACCATTGGTTATGTCGAATACTAGTAAAAGTGCATTATTATATACGAGTATAAAAAGATAAATTTCTTGGTAGATTGGTGTAATATTACATAGGTACCTAAGTACGTATTTTTTCGGTTTGTCGTATTTGCTACTAGAAGAAATAGAAATAAAATATTTTGAAAATTTATTACCTGAGCTCAACCTCATGAATATATATTTGGTTTATATGGTATAAATTACGTAAGTCAAAAACGCCTAGTTTTCAGAAAGAGAAAACAAAACATTGAAAAATCATTCGAAATCGTTGATAATGATGTCATATACATGTATTTATGTACCTATACTTTTATCTTAAATTTTATGTAGAAATTTAAAATCGTTCGTAAAATTCGTAAAATTATTCGTGGTTTTTGAGCGACTTAAGTTAGTTGGATTATTATATTATATGACCTACACTAACAGGGCATGCATTTAAAATTATAAACATATAATAACTATGTCAATAATGACTTGACTTAAGATATTCAGACCATTTTAAAATTATTTATGTCAGATCCTCAAATATTAACTAGACATACGTGTTTTGTACTTTTGTACCCAATATGATGTGACTTAAAATGTTTAGACCAAAACAAATTCTCTAATATGAGTTGTTATAGTTGACTAACGTGATGTGTATCAAAAAAATATAAAAATATAAAAATGTTTGATTCTGATCATACTTTTAGCCAAAAATGTAATTTTTGACACTTAACCTTACACCAAAGACTGCCTGATTGTGTTTTTGCATCATATATTATATATTTATCAATTCTAACTTATAACCCACCCCTGTGGGCTGGAAAATAGTTATATATTTTAAGTAGGGCTTGGATTTAAATGCTCTTCATAGCACATATCACATACAATTTTGTTTAAATGTATATTGTGTAACTCCTATATCAATCTGTTTCAATATGTTATTTTGTTCAATCACGCTGTATACACTACTCTGTACATAATGAGTTTTGATAAAAATAAATCAGTACAAATTTCTGGATTTAATATAATTTAGCTGGTATACACAAACATGTTATTGCTTATTATCACTGCATTGTGAATTAAGTAGAAAGAATTTTTTTTAAAAAATTTAAATAACAATTTAAATATTATGTAAATCATTTTATTTGTCTTATTATGAACACATCAACATAATGTGTATACACTATAAGTCTATGACCAATAACATCGCGTTATCGCATTCAAATTCACCCTTTGCGCACGGGGATAGTAAACTTAAATTTAAATACAAATTTGTCATTTACATTTGCTTATGACACATTAATTGTTTTATTTAGTTGAAAAATAAAATAACAAGCCACTTATAAGAATAATTGACATAATAAATGGACAACACGGACACACAGTATTTACTATACCCTATAGGTGATTTGAACGTACGCGTTTATATTTTTTTAACGTCACAATTAATAATAATATTTATATTATTATTATTTATATTTTTACTATTTTTTATATTTATATTATAATTATAATATATTATATTATATTATATTTATATTTATATTTATTATGGAAATTCAGATATTATAATAAAATATAATATTTTATAAATTCCGGGAAGAAAATACGACGTCCACAACTGACGGACGAAATGTTTTTTTTTTTTGTTTTCGTTTCGAATAGATTCGTATGTAGTTCCATGGCATTGTCGCTACCGAATAATCGCATCCGGGTTAGCACTGTAGGAATTTTGTGACCATGCGGTAGCTGCACGCCAGGCGGGTGCCTTATCGGACACTCTCCTCACGGAACCCCGAAAAGTCACTGGAACTTATGCCATTTGCGAGCTAGGTCCACCGTACCCGTATAGCCGACCGCTTTGCCATAACATAATTTTTAGTTTTTACGAATATACAATCTATTGAAAATACGTAGAAACTAAACCTTAAAAAACGACAGTTTCGAACGCCGCGTGAGCCTTGACGAACGATAAGTGGTTTACACAGATTAGCGGATATTTAGTGATAGTATATATGAAATATTTATACCAAGGTTATTCTTGTGGTGCGTATTTTATTCTGATACGAAAAAATCTAAGAGATATTTGATATTATTATTATCTATATAGGTACATATTTTGTTTTATGAAATACGATATAGCTGGTAATGTAACTATCGTTTATCACGTATTAATTCGTATATACATATACATGTTATAAATAACAATCCGTAACATAGTGATGATAATATAAAAAAATAGCTGCATTTAGACTTAAATTTGGCAATGAAATATTTTAACACAACTACCTAAATTATTAGATTTACTATAGCTGTCATCATCATTTCATGGTATTGGATAGAATAATTGCCAAATTGGATCGATCTATGATAAGAAAGTATTGACTCAAAAGTTAATAACAATATTATAATATAATATATAATGGCATGTATTATATTATATTTATATACAATACATATATTGTATTATATTATAACAATAGTGAAAATAATATACACTATGCTTAATACAAAATATGGTGTGTTAATGTTTTACGTATTATTATTGATTATTATGTATAGATAATATTATTTATAATATATTCAATTATGGACGTAATGTATAATAATGTATATTATATTATTATATCATATATTTTATACTCACGAATAATACAAGTTATATGTGATCAAAAACGATCGATTGAAAATCGACGAATACGACAATGTCAGGACATATCGATGAAGAAGGTGGAAGTGTGAAACCGTATGTTACCGACTATAGTATAATATTATAATAGGCTATATCGTGAGTATAGTGACTACTGAGAACGTGCCCAACAATACTAACACCAAGGACTGCAGTTTAAAAAATACAGAATGCCGGAAGAACATAATATGTTTAATGTTATGACTTATGGTCGATTTAGCTGTGGAGAGAAAATTGTGATTGCAACGAAATTAAGTTACAATTATTTCGATTACGCGTGACCAAAAACGTAAATACTTACGGTAAAATAATACTAAATAATAACAAAAAACCACTTAAAATAATCTTGTTGATAATACTGTATATTATAATGTAGGTATATACTCATACCGATTACCTATGTAGTATGTATAATTATGACACGCTGAACTGTAGCAAAGACTTAGCGAGACTGACCCAGGTCAGGAGGCACAAAATTAAAAAAAAAATATAGGTACCTACATTATTTTTATAATATACTGTGCAACTCGAGACATATTGGTTATTACTCGAGAGACAACATTCATGTACATGGTACCAGTTTACTTAAATTAATTTAAACAATACAGAAAATCACCACCGCATCGAAGAAACCGCACTCCAGCACCCGTTCAACGACAGCAGTAGACGCTGGACGACAGTACGGGTTCACATCAACTCTGCGACGCAAATATACGCCATCACAACAATAGCAATCAATGTGGAGGTTGAAATATTGTCCGTGACCAATATTATTGGGTGGATTAATTTCTGAAAAAAAGCAGGCATTATTCCGTTTGGGCAAAACAATTATATTGTACAATCCAGCACGTAAGTATGACGTACTGTGTTTTCTAATATTCATGACATAATGCATAGCGGATAATATTATAATATAGTATTAATATAATATAATATTATACCTAATTTATAATCATTATAATTCTCAATGAAAAGCTGCGGCAATGCCGTGGCTATAGCGTGCGCACTTAAATAGTTTGCACCGAACACGATGGTATCGTTATAATCTTTTATATTACAATAATATCATATTCTCGTCGTCATTAATTACGCGATCGGAAAAATTGTATATAATATATTATATACAGATGCCATTATAAGTGGTCTATGAGCAAATGTTATTATTACTATATATATTAGGAAATTATATTTTGAGACTCGTTGTATGTTTTTTGAAAATCCTGGCAAGGTCTGTGACAACTCGAGACATATTGCTCATGAGTCGAGAGTCATGTGGTTGCCCACCGCTTTGAGCAAGGTCGCCAACCACGAGCCGAAGGGCCGGAGCATCGTGGATTTCTTATACTGTAATAATATAATGAGAGGCCCCGGGACAAAAGGATGGAACCACAGGTATTGCAGTAATAATAATTACACAATAGAACTCAATACACAATATTTAGGTAAATCGTAAATAAAATATATTAAGTTGGTCTCTAGAAAGCTTAACGGGCGTAAAACTCGGACTTATAAAATAACAAAGACAATCATAAAATTTGACCAAACGATGATATTTTTAGTAATAATTCTAGTAAGAATAAATGATGATCCCCAACAGCTCCTCTAGGCTGTACCGGTCGTTCGCTTAGAACGTATATTATATATAAATGTATAATTCACTATATGGATTGTACCGGCCAGATACATAAAAAATAATAATAATACGTGCATAGTATAAAAAAAGGGATCAGACAACCGTCGATATCGATATATTTCTGATCATTATTTTTCACCAAACGTTCTTCCCACGGGCATTGCCGAGAAAACTTCAACGATCGCTACTCTTTGTTTTCATAAGAAAAACGTTGATATACAATAATAATTTGCGCCCATGTGTCACCGTAGGTGGCAGGTAGAGAAGAGGAGTGAGTATGTAAACCGACGTCCGTCGTTAGCCGGTCGTCGGTCTTCGAAATAATTGGTGGGAGGTCAGTAATATACATAGTGTTAATAATATAATTAATTTACGAAAATTTGATTGCGGCCAGAGGTGGTAGAGTGTGCGGACGGTGGTGTTGGAGGTGTCGCACACTGACGCGCGGCGCATTACCTATACGGCTATACCCGATAATATAATATAAATTTAAGATTAATATACACGAATGACCTTAATTGAACCTTAACTAAACGTTACAATACATTTTATTTAGAATATCTGCACAATAGTTAGTCTATTATAATAGCTACAATCAATGGTAATAATCGTTTTTCGTATACTTACAATGATTTTATATCATTGAATTAACATTTAACATAGGTATCCATTACAGCGACCCACACGGCACATAATGTTCAGCAGAGCGGTAACCACTTACCCACCTTATTATGACTATAATTTTAAAAATAAATGTTAAATAAAACTTTTTGTTTAATATTTCACGTATTTTAATACATATTTACAAACAAATAACATTTATATAATATTTTACGTATTTCAATACATATTTTCAAAAAAATAACATAAATATTTATATATATTGATTTTTTTTCGTATTAGCCAAGGTGTGCAAACAATTTGAACTACTCTGTTGATTTTGCCAGATCGTTTGTATAAACTATACCTACTTATGAGTTATAACCTGGTAGCTAGTTATAATATGTTGGTATATAATGGTATATATTCTAAAAACTATATTATATTTTGAACTTATCCTAGATATCCTAGAATAAAAATACCATAAGATAAACGGAAATGGAAAAATAACAATTATAGAAAAATGAAGTGTATAGGGTAAATGTAAATGTGTAAATGTATAAGGTGATATTCTACGTGCAATATTGTATGGACGGGGATGTTGATGACCCCACGACAAGCTCTGTTACTAAAGTTTATGTGTTAAACGGTATAATAAATTAATATTGGTTTACGTAATAAAATGTATGATATATTATGGATGAACATATTAAATAGGTATGTGTTTACTCGTTCTGGTTTTATTTAACGTTGATTAGTGATTTTATTTCATTAGTCTATAGGGTAGATACGTATAATATTATTCTACTATATACTTTATTATATTTCATATCTTATAATGATGTATAAATAAAAATATATTATGAAATATTATAATTAATTTACCTGAGTATGTAATAATAGGTATTCGTGGATACGGGGTTGAGTTCGACGCCCGATGTCATTGCGGCGTATATACGTATATGTTACGTGTTTTGATTTGTATATTTTTTTAACACTTATTAGGTATATCAGTGGCGGTCGAATGATTTTGTGACGGGCGGGGGGTGGTGGGAGGAGGGATATGGCTGATTTTTCAACATGTATTATTTTATCATTAAAAATATAATTTATGGTTATGTCTAATATCAGTTTATAAAAATATGGTATATACAAACTTTATTTATAACTTAGGTATACAGACTTTACAAACTATACTATACTATAACTATACATACTATATTATAGTATTAACAATATTTTGATTACCTATATTAGTAAATCTTTTTTTTGTTTTATTTTGCTAATTCGTACAGTACTTCGTTGGATGTTATATTTATAACCCCACAATGAACAGCCATAGTAAAAATATTACCGCTAAGTCCACAACTTGATTTTCTGTAACGATATTAGTGATCTTACTTATTTTTTCATCCGCGGAGCGTTTAGAAGTAGAGCAATTTGCATCAAAATAGCTACTACTAGTAGTAATTATTCTTTTATTAGACATAGTAGTTGTGAAAATGTAAAATAGACAAAATAGTCAATATTACAAAAGACACCGACCGTATGGCGTATAATATAGTATTACACTTTAGTGCACTAAACGTCTACACGGACACACAGTAGAAAACACGAGTACGAAAGAACAAAGACGAATCACGGTGATAATTAATAAACTAAATATTATGACTATTATGAATTATGACTAGTGCTCGGAACTGTATGCATTTACATCTTTCTCAGGAAGCTGCATATTTCAAGTCTGATTCCATACAAATTCGTTTCATGAACTATACTATTGAAATACAAAAATGTATTTTGTATATTTTTGTATATTTTATAAAATTTATATGGTTTTGGATATTTAAAGATTTTTAGTATATAAATGCATTTTATATTAAAGTGTACGAGAAATCAATTATAAACAAGTTGTTGAATATTGTAAATTAAATGATTTACAAATAAATAGTACCGTATATGATATAAATTGTGGGAAATCTTAGAACGCACTGTACTCTAAAATGGTACATGTGCTGCTCATGGCCTCCATAGAGTTTCGAAGGAAGTACGAAATCAGTTTGGTACTGTTCATAATATCGTATTCAACGTAAAAAAAATATTTAAAAAAAGCACCATCCTGTTCAAATTTTCAAAAATTGCGCACCGGAGATCCCTTTATCTCCAGAACCAATCATAACCAGCTAGGGTACCTGGATCAATGCCGTACCTTATTATTGTAAATACTATGAAAATGTTGTAAATATGTTGGATAAATACCAATATTATTACCTAACATTATTAAATAATCGCTGTATTTGATAAATTCTATTTTTTTTAAATTTAGGAATTTAGGATTCTGGGAATAGATTCAGCATAACAGCTTCAAGTCATCAAAAAAAAAAATTTAAATAAAATATTTATGATTCAAAAATATTTTTTTTTTATAATTATACTTTAAAACATATCTTTTTTATAAAATAATAATATTTGCATAGTATACTGCATATTTGCGTTTTTTTTAGTGCATACGTAGCACATATTTCATTGTTTTTTAGCGCATAAAGTTCCGAGCCCTGGTTATGACAAATAATAAGCAATCGATGTTTCAAGTTTTCAACCAACTAATGACTTGGGGCTGGAGCTACGTAATATTGTAAAATATTCCTACCGATCGCGCTATCGCCCGTATGGGCCAATGTTCTGGGAAAGTGTAGAGCTGGTTGTTATTGAGAATTCTCGATCATCGAGTGGGATAATTCCCAAATTATATTTTGTGTAAACAACTAAATATTAATAATAATAATAGTATCCTAGTTCCTACTGTTCCTAGATATGAGTCTAGATAATAATATAGTCACGTCATATAAACACGTATAAACATCTTCTGTCATTCTGTCGAAATTTACAATAGTTGACAATTTGTTTTAAGAAAAAAAATAGAACGCAGTTTAATGCATTATAGAATATAATTAATTATAAATTGTTATAAATATTGAAAAAAATTCATGGAAGGGGATCTATCCCCCACACCCCCCCCCCCGTTTGATCGCCACTGAGGTATATTAAGGGATATTTTTTTCTATGTATGATATTGATATGATTCGAACACCAGTATTATATGAACTTGTTATCTATGATTTGGGACGTGACTATAATCGCGCGTATGCTCTCAAAATTCTTACATTCGTAGCAATAGAGTACAAATGTCAATTCGCCAACCAAATGCAATTTAAGTTAATGAGCATTTATTATTACACATATATTCTAAATATATAATTGTATAACTGTGTAATAATACTATATCTGGCCTATAATACGATGATAGTAATAGTGTAGAACCTTATATTGCAAAAAGTAAAAATATAGGTGAATGAATAATTAGCAAGGTGAATTTGTTCTATAATGCGAGACTTATACAGTCATACACTCATGCCGCATGCTAGAATAACTCAATATACATACCTACATAATATATGAACGCACTCGCTTTGAATCGCAAAAAATATTGTCGAAGTGCATATACTAGCATGAACGTGTGCATCGGATCCTCTTGTGTAAAAGACCGTCTGACATGACGATTCTGTATGATCCTTATATTATAGAATGATATTTATGTAATCCCTTTTTTTGATATGCATCGATTAATACGTAATGTTAAAGTATTGATGTGTTTATGATTTTATTTTATTTTGTGATGTGTGACAAAGGTGCCACTGGTCATTTATTGTGTTACTTTTACTGAATGTCTTGATCGTATAATTTTTGAAGGCCGAGGGGGTTTTATAGTATAATACAATATAATATGTAGGTATATGAATTACAACGGTGTCGTCTGGCGCCGATGATAATTAGGTATCATAGAATTTCAATATATACATATTAGTAATAGTCAATTTGTGGTTATAACCAAAAAAATATTCTTTTATTATCTATGGTTATAACCAATTTCAAATTTGTTTTGAACATAATCTTGTTATTTAAATTTGATAATTTGTATTGATAATCAAATAACAATATAATTGACAAGATATTAAAAAAAAAAATACCTTTTTTATATAATTTATTAAGTTTGAAGTTATATTTATGACTTATGAATTTCATATTCATTATATCTATTACAGTGCTATAATTCAAGTAAAAAAAAAAAGCCCTAGGGGGGGGGGGTCGTCACGTCATCCCCCCCCCCCCTCAAATCAACCACTGCGTCCTACAGAGGTAGGACAACACTAGGATAACACTCGACGGGACCAAAAAAATTGACCATTACATAGAGGTTACCGTTAACGGAAGTTTTACTGTATTATATAATTATAAAGTCTTGATTTTTTATTTTTTAATCCTTATACTACAGTATCACCAGTGATGCTTAACGCTAAATGTAGGTAACTATATCTAACTGGTAAAAATCACCGTTTTAATTTAATAATATTATATTACGCTTATAATATTGTATACATATAATTTGCGTTGTCTATCGTCGTTCTGAAAAATTCTGCTGATTAAACATTGACCTATAAACTTAAGTGTTTGTTAAATTTTTTTTACATGGTCATCTATTTGGATAATCCATAATAATTTTGGGGCAGTGGTGTAGGATACGACAAATTTCAGCATCTTATTACTATGCAGTACCTACTACCTACTTACCTTAACTAAGCGGGAACTTTCAGAAGTATATTTTAAAAATAAAAAAAAAACGAAATTTGAAGCAGTTCATTGAAACCCGAACAGTTATATAACGGTATTACATTATTACTATATACTATTATTATATCTATATTACATGATCAATAGTACCTATTTATAATCAATGGTAATATGTTAATAAAATAAAATATTATAATCTTTGAATATTTTACAAATATGCGTACAGCTTACACAATATATAGGTAATATGTGTATAATAAGTATACTTATATATTATTATATTTTACGTATTAGGTACCAATGTATAAATTATAAATGTCATAATAATATATTATAACAATCGTTCACATTAACGAACGCGTAGAAAAAAGAATATTTTACGTGGTCATCAAATTCCGGGGCGTGGCATAGTACGGAGAAGTGGCATCGTCACGCACCAGCCATCGACGTTCGCAGCCCGTAACCGAGACTGCATTTGAATACTTCCTATAGCGAGGCTTACAAATAGATTAGAGACGAATTAATACGCATCGTGCATCTGCTTATCGGCCGTTTAAGTGGGCAGGTATAAAACATATAGATAGGTAATAAAAGAATGGATAGACCACTCCTTCGTTCCTACTAAAAGATGGATCGCGGCCTGGAATAATGGACAGACATCTTTTATACTATACCTTTAGCACGCACTCACTCCAGATAAATGTTCACTCTCGACCTATAAAATATTATGGTAGGTATACTATACATTACTAACCACTGTGTGACGGGGAGTATAAGACCATTCCCTCGGGGGTTTTTACACCTTTAGCCATCTGTCGCGAGGGCGGCTCCTTCACGCCTTTGGATGACGCGGTCACGTCCCTCCGACGTGTTTACTATACAATAGGAATCCATTCTTATTTTACTATTTACAAATAAATCTTTAAGCTGTAACACCATTTCATTAACTATATAAAATATAGCACCAATCATTTAGGCATAAAACAGTGAATTCTAAATATCACTCATTACTGGATTTCCACTACTTACCTATATAGGTACAACTTAAAACAATGTAGGTACATATAGAGACTCAATATCAGTTACATATTTAATAGAGATTAGAGAATAATTAGTTAGATATTTGCATCTGCAAATTTAAAGTTAAAAGCTTACATTAACTTTTACATAAACTCAAAACAGTACCAACCAAGGTTTGAGCAGCCGTGACAGATCGACGGAGTAGTGGGTGTCGTCAGGTATTGCCGGCTGTTGCTGGCGTACGGTTACTGACCCGCGGCGATGTACGGCAGTGCGATGATAGTGGACTGTATATTATACGAGAACGGAAAAAGTGAAAGTGAAAATATCACAATACGATGGGAAGTGAAAAGTGTAAGTAATAAGTATAAAATAGTAAATTTTTGTTGCACGAAATCTCGATGGTATAAATACGCTAATAATTCAAATAATAATAAAACAATAAACCGGTGCTTATTATAATAATATTAAGGTTGGTGGTGATAATATAATAATATTATTATATATATTGCTAATCAACATACGGCAATGTCCGGTTGATCAGGAAAGGTGCGCGGGACATCGAAGGTCGTGAAACGCGACCTTGACCTGATCTTGGCGAAATTAGCTTATTTGGCATATTATTATACATATTATTAATTGTGTTCAGCCGCGACAGCTATCAACCACCAACACTAATAATAAAATAAAATACTTTAATTTCAATGTAAATAATATATCATGAAATAATTTAGTAGTTAATAAAATATAGCATCTTTGCTCAAAATTGTTGCCCGTGAGCAATGATTTATTATTGAATTTATAATTAATACATACATTATAGTGACTTATTCAATATTACGAGATACACTCCACACCTACTGTAGTACCTTCTTAGTTCAGCAGAGCGGTTACCTATAATATTGTAACTATATACATTTAGTAGGTATTAGAGGTGGGTCATGGGTCGAACTCAAAAATATGGTCTCGAACCGAACTTTTTAGTGTGATGTCGAACTCGAACCGATAGTTTTATTCAACATCGGACCACACCAGTACTATTATATTTCATTACCAAACTGATCCCATAATAAACTTTTGAATTAAATGGCATATGAAAGATTAATACTTTATAGTCGTAGGTATGAGTAGGTTTAAGTATACTATATAATATATGTATTATGTTATATTTACATGTAACTTATATAGTTATCTTTCTCTTTATAGTTTATATAGATAAATTAATAAGATTACCTATTCTGAACACTGGTAAGTTATTATGTCCATAGGCGTGCGCACTGGGCGAGCCGGTCAAGCCCAGGCTCGACCTGAAACTTTGTAAGGACATAGTAAAATGTGCGTATATATTTTATTATAATAATATGTTTGTAGGGATCATGGAAATTTTGTTTGTCGTGAAAGTATAATAAAATCAAAAAAAAATGTGTGTATCTACCGTTATCTACATTTTATTAATCTAACAAAAACATTATACAAACATTAAACCTTTATGCAAATACAATAACTATAGTAGGTACTAGGTACTATAGACATTAATAGGTTAATACATCAAGTTGATGTGTTAAAAAAAAAATATGGACGCTGTCAAAATATTAGGGCACTATAATTGCCTAAGCTCGATCAGAAATTTAAGTCTGCGCACGCATATGATTATGTCAAACTAAAATAAGTAATAAGTAATAACCAATTTAATACTATTCAAATTTTAATTTAATTGAAGTCTTATCGGTTCTAACACTTTAGTTTAGATTTTAGAATTAAAGTATTATAGTATTATACATTTATACCCATCTCTTTTGTGTAGAGTAAAAACTGTTAGGTTTTACCAAATGTTTTAAAAATTAAAAAATGTAATAAAATGATTTCAGTCATATAAATGATAATAAATACTAATGATAAACATATTTTAATTTTATGAATAACTATAATCAATATTAATATTAGCTTTTAATATTGTTCAGCGTGTTACGAAGTTCGATTATATAAATTATGAATTATAAATAGTACAAAACCAAAATAATTATCCAAGTCTATAAATAATTCAATGGTGAGGGACGGAGTGGCCGACCCGAGTTCGATACCTCAGTCGCGGGCGGCATTTTTCTTCGGGCAAGTCACGGTGTCCGGAGAACAAGTGCCGCCATCCCCCACCCGGGCATGGCAAATACCAACGGAGGCCCAAATTAAAAATTCTGCCAAAACAAACACACACGTGTAAACTAATCTACAGTACCTTCCCCTACAGTACCACAGGCTAATGACCTGTGTCAATGTACCACAGTCAAAGCCTTAACCCTGATAAAAAAAAAAAAAAAAATTCAATGGCACAAGAAATAATCAATGCCCGGACAATATCGTGGTTTTAATTTTACTTTTATAATATTTAAAATTTAAGCACATAGTATATAACTATATAGAAATAGACAAAATAAAGATAAAATAAACACAACAATAAACACCAGGAACATTTTTAGTTCAAAACGTTTGACATGTTAGAATTTTTTGCTGCAGCTTGTTCGTACATTTTTTGAGTTCAAACTATTTTAATTTTCGAATTATTTTGATTTTCAAACTTTTTTGTTCGAGTTCGGTTTGGTTTGGTTTTTTTAAAACTTGGTTTGACTTTCAAACTCCAACCGAACACCTAAAGTTCGGTTTGATTTTTGAACTTCGAACAGCTCGACCCACCTCTACTCTCTAGTAGGTATTTATAAAAGCAGCATGTAGATAAATAATTTAATATTTTAAAAACAATTAAAAATATAACAAAATAGTTGGTAATAAGTTCACATTTTCAAGTGCAATTTTTGGATTTTTTCAATTGTATTACAATTTCGTTGATTTTACCCATTTATAAAACAATTTATACAATTTTTTAATTTCATTCATTAAATTTTACTTTTGTTTTTGTACTTATTGGAGAAAGAAACGTTGAATACGACCATTTAAAACAAATATCTACTCTTAGTCCAATTGAATTACGTTTGAGGTATCGGTAGTACTCAATATAGTAATTACTATAGTAATTTAGATTGTTATATAACATGTAAAATATTTATTTAATTTCTATTTCTAATTAGGTAAACAAATTATTAGTAACTATTTAATATATTGAGTATGCAGGTTATTTATTTATTTACCATATGTCGTATTATTTAGGTTTTTCCTTAACTTTAAACACTTAAAGTTATAACTAAATATTAATTAACCACTCGTTAGAAATTCAATTTATGTAACTAATAAGTAATATTTATCATTGCAAGTTTCAAGTTTCTACAAATACAACTTAGTAGTGTAGAAATAATAATAATAATAAAAAAAAACTAATAATAATAATATGTTATTATAATTATTATTATTATTATTATCTTTATTGAAGGAAAAAACTCTATTTACAAAATAATATATATAAAATTGTGTAGTGACACAGATACAATAGAATTAGGTACGAATAATATAAAATTTACATTCAATTGTATCTATAAAAAAGAACATATTATGAGGTATATAATTGTAAAACCATAATTAATTATTAACTAAAATTAATATCCATAGTGTTTCCTATAGACATCAGTATATTTGTAGGTGATAATTTTGAGTACGTTTTAGAAATATTATTGATTAAAAAACGTTCTTGATTTCTGGTGGATTTGGTATTAATTAGAAAATTTAATCGTTCCAGTAAATAAGAGCCAACTATTGAATTATTTAATAGTTATAATAAAAATGAATAATGAAGGATACTTCTTCTCGTGCTATTATAAATTATAATACTATATAAATCTTATATTATTTAGGTACTATACACAGTGACATTTTAAAAATATTTACGTTGAATCAATATTATATTCTGAAAATATTGCATTTATAATATTATATTATATCTAAAGTTATTATAATAGTATATTTTTATATCATGTACCTACTTACCTAATTACTGTAGTAATTTACGGAGTGCATAAATTTGTGATTTAAATAGGTAATATCTTAAAATGTATTAATCTAAACATCTTGTGGTATTTATTAAGTTTATTTCATGAAGATATGTTTTTTGATATTGTTATTTGTTATTTAAGTAATTTATATATTTTTAGTTGTTTGGAAAATTTTTACTAGCGGCGGTTAGGTATACATTGTCGACCTGTGGTAGCGCTATATAAAATGTTTATACAAAGTGTGCTGCAAATAGATACGTACTACACCTAATAACAATATATCATAAAATCATAATATTTTAAATATAATATTATTTACTATATTAAACAATACAATTTTAAATATATTTAACATGGTGCATAGCCGCATAGATATTAACTTATAACTTATAACGAATTTTTTTTATTTGTTTTGTTGATATAATTAAACGTTCATATAATGTGTATGCTTATATTGATTAGGTACAAGGTTTTACACTCGAATGCCGAAATATTTTTTCACGTTTTTATATAAGTTGATAACAGGCTACGTGCGATTATTAAAAAATTTAGTAATATTTAAGTATGTTTTGTACGTAAATAGGGAAATACGACCAAATTCCGAGTAGAATTAATATAATATTAAAATTTAAAATATATATTATGGTCATGTTAAAATTCGTAATAACTTAACAGCATTGCCAGTTTTAGCGTTGAGCTACTGAGATTATTAATGTTACCATATTATTACGTTCTTTTCATGTCTGATAAATTAATAGAAGTACTTTAGAATATCGCCAATTATACGATCTCACACGAGATGGGTTTACAGGCATCAGATGGTGAAAATGTCACAAACGCCTTTCAGGCAAGCGATACTTAATACCAGTAGTGTGTATCATAAAAATAATTGATGCTGCTCAAATAATTTTGGGAGGCCTATCCCTCATAATACTGTCATACCGACCTATAAAATGACCTATTTTTTCATCTATCAATACCCACTCACCCATATTTAAGGTGTTGCCCGAGCAATACTTGAACCCTATGTTACACGCCACTGCTTAATACATCGTAAATAATAATTATTGTACCATCAGCCAATAAATATTGTATACTTCATCAGTAGACTTCACTAACACCCACCAACGTCCACCATTACCTATAGGCATGTCGAAATACGTCTGCCAGTTTCTATGTGACTTTCTGAGCTATAGACCTGGTGTCAACAATATATAGTCACGCTATAGTTATGTTGGTGAACCAAGTACAACAGTAATCTCTGTTGGTCAAAATAAACACGTATGCACCATTTTCTCGGGTTCTGGCCTAAATTATAGGTAGCCACGAGTCTTTTTGACGTAATCGGACAAATTTTTGATAGTTTTCCCTATCAAAACACACTGTAAAAACTATATACGATGAATTAATAATCGAACAACACATTTGAATCTAATTTGGTAGCCGGTGGGTACCTCATAGGTATTAGTGTATTACTATCTTGAAGTGATATATTATAATTTATTATTATACCGGGATTCATTGGATAGGTACCTAAATACGTTAAATATTATATGCGAAAATATAAACTACGACAAATTGTGCTGAAGAACGCTGGTAACTCATTTAATACAAAAAACCATTGGTATCTGTTTAAATATAATTGACAATTTATTGTGTCCACATTTTAAATTAAAATTACTATATAAAAAAAAATTATACGTCTCTATATAATATATTTCATAATAATGGAATTTGTACATTATAATTTATTGTTTTCGTAATTTGAACGTTTTGGTCATACGCATTACTTCAGCCTATTTCTATATATATACCCTCCAAGGAAGTAGGTAAGGCTAAACTAAAATCATTCGATAACGCATTTTGTTGATAAGCCCGTATTTTGAGCACAACAAATAATCACCTAAATAACTTATTACTTGAAGGTATTACAAACTGACTCGTTGGAAAAACACATTATTGTTTTTCGTACCCACGTTCGTTATGTTACGAGTGCAGAATTACAACCCGTGATATTTTTATAGATAAAAATAATTATTGTCGGTAGTATAACGTGATTATTTGGAGCTAAATAAGTAAAAACTATAGTTATTATAACAAAAAAAATATGTAGGTATGATACATGCACACCTGTTAAAATAAAACTAAATTTAAAGAAAATTTTCATTTCTTTCTTAAAACCAATAAAATTATTGTTTATGTAAATGGATTCCGATTATGAAAAATATAATGGTTCCACTAAAAAAGATTTCGGTTCTTAGATAATATTCTCTAGGAACTGGTAAGTTCTAATTTCATGTGGTTAGCTTTTATATTGCTCTTATATTAAAGTAAATTGATTAGTTATTAAACACAAAAGGGTGTAAATTATCTGTGTTTTCTAAAGGGTTTTTTTTAAAATAATTAATGAAGTTATAAGCATGCAAAACATAAATATTTAAAAAATATCATAACTCACATAAAAATTAAAATATCACTGTGTATTATAATAATTACAATTATATTATATATATATATATCTATTAAAAGTTACTACTACTTACTAAGTAGGTACATTAAGCATTCATCTTTAAGCGTATGTAAAAATCATTACCATAATTAATTATAAAATGGTACTCAATTTCGATAGGTATATGACTCGTCTATAATATTACTATAATATTATAACTTATAAGTATTATTCATCTGAACTATACTAAATATACTAACGTATTTTCAAAAATATTATTGATTTTGATAACACCATCGAAGAACATACCTTTAATATTATACACGTTTTATCGGAAATCACTAAATAATTTACAAACAATTAATCTAAAATATAATCATCTATACTACCTACGCATTTCTTATTTAAGAATTTTTATTTGCAATTTCTTCCCTAGTTAGGTTGAATATAGGTACCTACATAAGATATACATTTATAACTATCTTTAGGTACTAAATACTAAATAGTAAACCATATAATAGTGGACAGACTCCGTATGAATCATGTGCCTATTTAGGTATATTTCTATAATGACTCAAATTTCAAGAGTCAAATTATAATATAATATAAAATCTCCAAGTAAATGTTTGTCTTTATTACAATTTCATAGTATGTTGTTAGCTATGAGATATACCACATAATATGCACAACCCTACAATACTCTTAATATTATTGGTGGTGGGGGGACACTTGACCATTCTTACTTGAATATGAATTCACAGCTTATAATATAACCATGTAGGGCACGGTCCAAAAGTCCAGTACTTACGTGGTTCGGTTAATTAAGCAATTTGTACGAAAAAAAACCAGCGACGTCATAACGCGCTTGTCTAATTCCTCGTCACGTGGTATTTCAATTATATATAGTAGAAGCACTCTGCGCTGGTTCGCCTGCAGTTCCTACCGTATAATATAATATTACAGGTATAGATATAGTATATTACGGTGGTGTTAAATACGTTGAAGTTCAGTGTTGTACAAATAAAATATATACTATAAGTACACGCACGCATATAAATAAAAAACAATATTATAAGCAATCACTATCGGATAATATTTCCGAAATTGTAAGTGGGGGTGAAATGGCTGACAATGTTTTTTCAACAAATAATAATGCCAGTTATAATAAGAGAGATATAACATTCATTTATTACTTAAAGAGGCATAATTTATTTGATATAAATGGTACCTATGTAAGAAATTATCTGAACTCAAAGTTATTATTTATTACAGATACATTTAACACTAAAGAATGATCATCATGTGATCGGCAAAAAGAGAAAATTATTAAAATAGAAAGAGGGGAGGTGTTAGGTGTTGCTGATGTGAATACCAAAAAAATAGTACATTACATTAGTAAATTCAGCTGTTCTTACAAAATTTCCCTTAATCGAAACAAATAGATAATACTGATAAATCTCTAACTATAAAGCAGAGACTCGTGCAGTGGCGCTCCTTTGGTGATTTTTGAGACCAATGAAAAAATTCGATGGGTGGTCTCCCAGGCCTCTGCTTTGTAATATTATATATCAGAAAAAAATGTATATTTACGAAGAACTTAGAGATTATAAGTTTGAAGATGTATAGAAAATATTATCATAAAAAAAATGTATATTTTACGAAGAACTTTGTATTTATATTTAAAGATAAAAACTTATATATTTTATTGATTAGTTTATTTATTAATCTATTAATATAAATAATTTAGTTTATGTATGAAGATATCAATCTTTACCCACTTTGAGGACTCCTGCGTCCTCGCTCGGACCTTATTTGTTCTTCCCCGCTAAATTTACAAGCCGCGCGCGGTCGTACTTTGTTCCCGGCGGAGATAACGTGCAAACCGAGTGCCGCCGTCGCGCGTTTTTATCGATAATTTTTTAGAAAAGTCGAGTTTCACTATATACAGGCATAAATACATGCGTCGAAAAGCTCGATTTTTTTTATTGATATATTTACATGTTTTTTTTTGATTCAATAAACTGCGTTATTATTATATTATATTTGACTTTGCCTACTCTTGTCACACCGTGGCTTCCTTATATTGGTATTTATATATTTGATTTGGCATAAATATACACGATATAGCCACTGTATCGGTCTGTAGGTAGGTACATGTATATATTATAATAAATAAACTTATAAATATTAATTATATAATAAAATATCCTAGCTCGAGTCGAGTCGACTATACTATAGGTATGTTTAATCATGAGCATAAAATCAAATTAATAACTAACCTATACATGTATACTATATGACTTAATGAGGATCTATTTATTTATTAATATATATTATATAGTAACTGTAGCAGTATTTGTATGCTACATTAAATTATTAATTACCAAAATAAGAAAGTGGCTATTTGATTACCACAACCAGTTAACTCACCTGACAACTGTAATATTATATTGATATGTACGTATTGATTAGTTCGTATATCATAGATAGGTATATACAATATGTTTTTTTGGTTTGTGTAGTATATCGTTTGCATTGTGTGTAGTTATATACTACGGCGAACGTCATTCGAGGTGACTGACCTGCTAGATACCCAAAAAAATTCGTTGGCTATATGATTTGCATGGATGCCCGAAATTTTTGAAATTTTTTTTCACTTAATGTTGCGTTTTCTGCGTCAGTAAAGAACGTTGTCCGCGATCCGACGCAGTTGGATTACATACCTGATGCCGTGACCCGGCCGTCGCAAATTGTCCGCTATCCGACGAAGTCGGATTGCCTACCCGGATAACTGAGATGACTGACCTGCTAGACACCAAAAAACTAGCGGCGGCTATATGATTTTTTTACGGAATTTCGAATTTCCGACGGTATTAATTTGTGTAGGAACACATTAAAATGCGTGACAATATAATTGTATTTTCATTTTAAATATAGTAGGTATATTAATAATATATATTATCACCAAAATTATGATTAGGTATATAGTATAATATACTACAGACTATAGGTACCTACCTACGATTTTTATTATGTTTTATGAGTTTATGACTTATGTCGTAGCTTGTATTTATATATGAGCGATACCTATAATCAGTACAATACTCTACAATGATAGTATATGAATCGGAATGTTCTTTGAAAATTGTACAGCTGTACAATTATACACCTATATACTGCTCTCCAAAAGAAATAAATTAGTTTTTTGATTTCTTAATTTTTGACTTTCAAGTTTCATATTATATAAAATTTTTTTCAATTTTATGAAATATTGGCATAAAATAATACATAATTTATTATTGATTTTTCAGTAGATGGTACTTACTGAATTTTAAATTAGTGTAGCAATATAGTTTAATTTTACAAATAGAGTATTCCCATTTAATTAAATTAATTTTGGTGCTTTTTGTTTAATTGTTGTCAAAAATCTTAGATGGTATAACGTATTATAGTTGTACATTTGAACTATCATATTCGATAGTTGGACCGGTGTTTTAAAAGTTTTTAGTCGATTACTTTATCTAAAATAGGTACTTATCATAATAGCTGTGGACCGAGGACGCACTCGGGCTATTCAATATATTTTGTCGATAAGACAACGGACACACTCGGGCACTGCCTCATAATTTGTCGATTAGACCACGGATGTACTCGGGATGCCCACACCTAAATACTACATGAATCCTCATAAGTATAAATTACCATACAAATTTGAGTACATTAATTGTAAATGTATTAATGATATTAATAGTATGTATGGTTTTCTTATACGATTTATCATATTGATATCAGTAATCGGTAATACACAATTCAATTATGTTATGTAGATAATATAACCTGTTAAATATTGTCTTTTTTTATACCATATAACCTAAATAAGAAATTATATTCAATAATACGAAACTTTTGAATAATTGTATACGACTATAGGTACCTACCTACCTGATATAATATCATTGTATAAGAAAAACGATTCTGAGCGAATTCGGTCAGTTAGCCTATGATATTACTAAGTATATTTGATGAAATTATACTGTGTATTAAGAAATTTATATATTGACCTATATACATGGAGCCTTGTTTAAAATTTTCTATCCTTAGCTATAAAAGTTGAACATTTTATAAATTTTTAACTACAAAATAATTATTAAACTTTAAATTTGATAAATTTTGTCAAAGTTTGAACTTTAAATGCTTATAAAAAAAAATTGTGCCTTCATATATTTAATATTTTTCAACTGCTATTGTAACAATATATCAGAAGCCTTGCATTACATTTTCACGCTTTTTTACACAACAAATACAATTTTATTTTTAGAAAAAAAAACTAAAAAAATTGAACAGCTAAACAGCTCAAAAAGAGTCAAATTATTTTCAAAATTTAATCGTGTATAGAAAATACTAATATAAATATTCAGTGAAATTTTCAAGTATCTATAGTCATATGTTTTTTAATTACAACAAAATAAGAAAATCGTTACATGACAAATCAAGTAAATATTAAATGTCATAAATATTTAATTTGACTTTCTTGTAGAGATTTTTTTTTTTTTGATAAAGGTAGACAAACTTATAGATAATCTTGTATTACATTTTCAAAACTTAAATTTAAAAAGGAAAATTTTTATGAATTCTCAACTCAAAATAATTTGCTAATTTTCGTGATTTTTTCGTATTTTGTCAATATTTGAACTTTAAATGCTTATAAATAAAAACTGTGACTAAGGATTTTTAATATTTTTCAAATGTCATTGTAACAATATAGTAGGAGCCTTGTATTACATTTTCAAGCTTTTTTACCCAACAAATAAAGTTTTTTTGACATTCATAGAAAAAGAGACTAACAAAATTGGAAACCAGAAAATGTTTCTAAACAGTTTAAAACAAATAAAAATATTTTGAAAATTTTATCGTGTATAGAAAATGCAAATATATACAACCAGTGAAAAATTCATGTATACTTTCATTTGTTTTAAAGTTACACCAAAAACTAAAATTCGATTTTGTCAAAAACCGATTTTGCGTAAAAATTCACGTTTTTCCTTAATTTTTATTTTGTTTTTCCGGGCGCCTTTGAAAAATATTGGGAATTTTAAATTTTGACCTCCGAAAAGTACCAACTAGATTCACTTTCTCATCAAACAAGATACTGAAGTTGAAAATCGAAGCATTATTTCAACTA
Organism: Metopolophium dirhodum; assembly: GCF_019925205.1. NCBI lineage: Eukaryota > Metazoa > Arthropoda > Insecta > Hemiptera > Aphididae > Metopolophium > Metopolophium dirhodum. The sequence continues at coordinate 101,432,533 of NC_083560.1, forward strand.
CTAATCGTGTACACAGACACAAAAATAAAAAAACACACATCATTGTAAAATCAATACATTCATCGCTCCGCTCAGAATCTAAAATACATACATATATTATAATGATGTCATTAATTATTTAATCGATGGTCATCGAGTATGATTGCGGCGGGAACTATCGTGCAGGTATATGTACCATGATAAAAATAAAAAAATCGTATAAGTACGACTTATTTTTTTAATAATTTCTATATATTATAATAATATAATGTAATATCACATAAAGTAAATATTAAACTTTTTATATTGCCCGAAAAGTGAATAGTATGATTTTGATCGATAATGGGATGTACCCAATAAATTATGATCATTGTGAATAAATTTAATATTTATTATTTCCTATAGATATATTCTACAATATAGATCACTGACTGGTGGACCACGGTCCGCATCCGGACTTCAGACACATTTTTTACGGACTCTAATGGCTGCGTAATTATAAAATATATAACAAAATTACGAATGAAAATATTTTCCGATATTGTGAGTATGATATACATATTATATAATATTATATACGTGACTCCTTCACCGAGCGTTACGTTGAAAGCCTATATATAGGTGCAAAAAATAATTCCGAGAAGTGGACTGATATATACGTTATTAACGTTTTAGACGCTCGTGCCGCTGCATTATCGTATATGTAAAAAATAAACGAAATCTAAGAATTTCCAAACTACGTTATGTTACAACTCGGTAGGAATGTTAATTAATTGTTAATGTGTGAAAAAAGTCATTGGGTATTTAAATATGTTTTGGACCGTGGGAAGTTTGGTAAGTTTCTAAACGGACCCCTGTAGAAATTAGTTAGTGACCCCTGATATTGACTATGGACTTACTTATTTACTTACGTAACACTGAACCGTCACGTTATTTTTTTCCCCAGGTACCTACGAAAAGAAGTTCAACTTTAAAAATACTTATAGCAATATAATATGGCATGCCATAGGTACAATAATATAATAATAACTGAAATTATTTTTCTAGATATATTTCAAAAGGTTTTTTTTTAATATTAGATCTATGATATAAGTGCATGGAAAATCAGAACTATTCAAAATATTAATTTATCTTACAAACAAAATAGGAGTATATTAATATAAAACTAAGGGTCGATGGATAAAATTATGTAAACACGTATTTTAGTGTAATATATTGTTTACTTTTTAATGGTAAAATAAATTTTTATTATAATTTAATAACATTAATTTCACAAAATATGCATCACTCATATAATACAACCAAGGTATTTTGTGAATATTCGGCTTTTAACATTAAAAACTTTCTATGGATATACTACATGGAAGGGAAGTGTTATATTTTATGAGTATGTTTTTGATTATAGAATATATTTAATTTAATAACAGAATACATATTCATAGGCGCAATTAGGTGGAGGCTAGGGGGGGGGGGGCTTAGCCCCCAAATATTTATCCAGCTTCCACGTAATAGGTACAAATATAAATTAAAAAGTAAGCTATGACTTACAAATTTTTTATTCATTATAGAAATTAATACATTTTTTTCTAAATAAAAAAAAACCTCCAATTCGTCTATAATCTCAAATTCAAATATTATTATTATTTCAGTTATTATCAATGTTGCACATTCCATAAACAAAATATACATGAGTTAAACGCATTGTGTTTATTACATTAGAAATCAGAGATGCTTGTTTCCAAGAATTGCCTGATTAAAGTTAAAGAGAATTTTGATATCGATGATATTAAACAAGTAGTCACTGAAGATGTGTACGCAAATCTATACATATAAATTGCTACAGGCAGCGTTCACAATACCTGTTAGTTCGGAAACCTGCAAACGTTCGTTTTCATCAATGCGGAGATTAAAAACTTGGCAGAGAACCACGATAAAATAAGATCGATTTTTAAATTTATCAATAATAAATATTGAAAGAGATGTAACGAATAGCTTGGGGACAAAAACAATTATTGACAAATTTGCTGTAGCTAATAGAAAATTAGTATTGATTTAATATTGAATATTAAATTAAATTACATATACAAATATTTTAATATCATATGAATTTATTTATGTATTGGCAGTATAGCCATCCGGCTTATCACTTATGAGGGTGTGGGAGCGAAGCCTATTTGTTGTCCTGATTTCGCTAGGCATGATATTTTGAACGCTAGATTAAGTTGATTAAGAATTTTAATAGAACAATTTGTATGTCAAAAATTAAAAACTATTTGTAAATGAATATATTACGATTGATACAACACCAGATTAAGTAAAAATATGGTTGTAAAAATTTTAAATTATTAATTGTTATGAAGGTCCATAGATATGAAACCAGTGCAATGTAGCACCCAAGAGAAGTTGACAAGCATATTTAAACATCTAAAAAAATATCTCAGTTATGATTCAAAAATTATATTAGGTACATTTGCTGTATTGTTAAAAAAAACACATTTAAAGTACATTATATTTATTTAAAATATTTTATATATATATTTTTTGTAAAAATTAAAACCACGAACTAAAATATCACGTTTCTTAATAATATTTGTACGATAATGTAAATTGTCTAGTATGAATCTACATATTATATTAAATACTTATACAATAAATTAATATCTTAATATCAACAATTGTAACTGTAGTTACCGTCAATAACGGACGGACGGGGTTACGGGGATATATGTTGTTCTAAACTTAAGTTTAGAAACCTAAAAAGTTTTTTTATAATTTGTCATCCACATATTTTTTATTAAATATTTTAAGTTATACAGATATTAGTATATTACATTTCAAGATGGAAAGATGGTGTTTGAATAATTTTGGAAAGAGGGGGATTTGAGTGGGCTAACTTACGATTTTGACTCCCCTGGAGGACAGTGATCGAAATAAAGGGGCTGCAGATTAGTTAACTACGTTAAAGTCTCTCGTATTTTATGTATACTAATAGTTATTACGTATGTACCATTGATTATTATATATTATATTATTACCTACATATAAATTATAAAAGGTATTACTGTCCATCTAGTGTTTACTTATATATTTTAAATTATATTCATATGTATTTTTTTTTAATTATCTGCTTCACAACCATTTAGTGTAAAATTGTGGCTTTCATTTGTAAAAAAATGAAGCTTTTACCGCCATAAGAAACTTTTATAAATGGTATAAAATTCGTAAGTATTTAAAAAAAAATTCTCGAAATAAGAATTTGAATAAATTTACAATCATACGAAAAATGTGAATAAGCACGTTCGGTCAACAACTCTATATGTAAATACTTAAAGTCATAGGTAAAAATATGTTTTTAACGGAGATACCACATAAAATTACAGCATTGTTTTTTTATACAGGCACCTCTGGTACCTACCTATTATCAATTATGTAGGTATAATATAATATTAAAAATTTAGCTCTGATATGACGTTAAACTACAGATACCTATAGTAAATCTAATCTTTGGTTAAAATGACAAAAATTAAAATTGTCCCACCGAATTCCTCAAGTTACGACAATATAGTGGGGTACCTATCAATGTATCATATTAAATAAAGCGTCGCACGACGTTGTGGATAGCTGTCAGTTTCACGGTTGTCAACATAGTAAGCCAACAGAAATAAGGTACACACTGCTGCAAAATGATGGACGTCAAATATTTTATAATATTCCAAGTCTTTTTCACTTTTGGAACTTGGAGTTCTTCGGCAAATGTTTCAACTACTGCTGCTTGTGACAGGTAAAATAGGTCTTAAATTATATTTTTGTTATATTTTAATTTATTTGGTACAAATAGCAATTCACATATCGATGGTAAGTCGTAACAGTTGTAATTCACAAACGTAAAAATTTTACAGGAGAGCAATTTTAAGATTTTTTAAACCTAATAATTTTGTGTTAGAGTTTTTATCCTTTTTGTTTTTGGTGGTATAAGTACCATACATGTTATAAATGGCAATTATAATTTTTTCGCCATGGACATGGTACTTACCGGGTTTGTTAATCGGGACTTATTAATAATATTGTTAATTTAAATAATACTTGAATTATTTAATGATATAAATAATTACAGTTTACTTAAGACAAGTTAATTTGATATATAAAATTAAATAAATGTATTGTTGTTAAATCGTCATAAAACAATAAAAAAATTAGAATTTTTTATAGAATACATTTTTAAAATTTTTTTTTGTGAAAAAATCCCGTCTTAAATGATATTCTATAATTATAAAATTTATCACATGTTCAAATGTAAAAATTATAAATATTTATCATTTATAAGCTATGAGTAATAAACTTATAATAGCTTATAATATATAATTTGTATTCAAAAATAATTTATTGCCAAGTTCTGAAGAAAAAAAAATTATTTTATTTTATTTTATCAACACCTGAATAAGTGTAATAATATCAAATAAAAATAAAAATCATATTTTACTCTTAAGACTGTCGGAGCAGACAATTTGGAATATTTGCATTCTATAAACAATTGGACGTTATGTGATAGAGCTAGGTTACCTATGGTTAAAACTTAATAAAATATATTATATAATTGAAAAATTATATTTGGTTTTTGAATACGTACATTTATTAAGAACAATTTTGATTTTAAGGCTTATGAGATTAAAAAAAATTTTTCAACATAGGTAATCTAGATAAAAACTAATAATAATCATAGGTATTTAAATGTAGAATAGTAATAATTGGACATCGCGGAAGTACAAACACATAAAATAATATACCAACTTTGACAAGTGTTTGATGTGTTTCAAAAGTTTCAGAATACAATTAGGTAAGGTTTTTAATACAATATATTTAAAAAAAATGTTCGCTACTTTCTTATGTTTTAATATAGGTAGGTGCATTTTATATTACACTTTAAAAACTCTTATGCTGGGTTTCATGAAATATTGATTAATTTAATCGTTCAATAAAATTTAACCAATTAACCTGCACGGGCCACTAAATCATGTTTAAATAACAATTATCCCAATTTTAATTCAATAATAGTTTAGTCATTATTCATGCAATCCGGCATTAATCTTTACAAAAAAAATTAAACATAAATATCTAATTGTTATTCATGTGAATATATTTATATTGTATACTCTATAGCAGCGTTTCTCAAACTATAGGTCTTCAGTCAATTTTTGGTGGGTCGTGAAAATTTTTTTAATTATATTTATAGATTCCAAGAAATTTATGTTAAATTAATATTAAATATACTATTATGTTATTAAATAAACTTATAAGTTATATTATTATAGTAATATAGTACCAAAAATTACGTGGGTAATAAATAATAATTCGTCGTATATTTATTTATTACGACGGGTATTAATACGCCTCATTATTAAAAGTACATTATTTTATAAAAATATATTGATTATAAACCTATAAAATAATAAATACCTAATAAAAGTAATAAACAAATTTTGTTTTATATAACCACTTTTTGAAAAGTTAAACCAACGTGGTCGTGAAAAATTTTTCGGGGAAAATTTGGGTCGTGGTAAAAAAAAAATTGAGAACCACTGCTCTATAGTATAACAATTAAAATTATATTACAGCAATATATCGTTATATGTTTTCAATGATATTGTATTTTATTAAAGGTGTTCCTATAAAGTCGGTCAAAACAATATCGTAATAAACAATATGTGCGAATTGTACACAATTTTACTTAACTATATTATCTAAGTCAGAAACTTACATTTAAAAACACGCCTCGATTAAGTTCTAGAAGTTAATGTCAGTCAACCTTAAGATTTTTACAGAATTAAAATTTTCCAGGTCAAAGACTCAATTTTTTTTCACAGCGGACGCAAATTGTTTTATTAAACGTTATTTGGTATACGGACATATTTTTATTTTTAATGGGTTCGCAAGAACTGATACTGGTCGCGTATGTGAACTGCAGCGCACAGCAGTCTTATAAAAAACACTTTTATAATAATTGTATTGAAAAATACAGATAAATGAATAAAAATGTGTATATTTTAATACCTATTAATTATAAAATGAACGGTTCTTACCTAATGAAATATAAAATAAACAATTTATTCGATTTTAATTGTATTGAAAATAATATAATGATTATCAAAAAATAATCTGAAATATGACTAAATAATTATTTTGAATTTTAGCAAGGTTTACTAAAATAGTATTAAATTAGTATAGTAATAAATAAATAAGTAACAGTTAGCTTAATATTAATCTAATGATTTTTTAAATTCCATTGTGTACCTTAAGTCAAATGATATACCTACGTAAAAGTTTCAAGTCCTCGAAAGAACTATCTATGAGGAAATCCGTATTCAATTTTAATGTCTTACCTACACAAATTAAGTTTGTATACATTAATTTTAACAACAAAATAATTAAATTTTTTTGTAATATTGACGAATTTCTTTATAACTTAATCTTTAGACGCTCATATAACAAAATATGGGTACAAACGAATAAATTCTACTCGTACCTAGCCATCTAGGTATATAACTTGTTTAATATTTAAAACAAAATTTAAAATCTAATAGGTGTATTATCATTCTGCATTTAAACTCAATGATATAAATTTATTAATAATGAGTAATTTTATAAATTACGTTCAATGTTATATATGGCCATTCCTCGGAGTCACGGAGTGTGTTGTAGAATATCTCGTGTGCACATTATAGAATAATAATAAGCTTGTAGAACATTGGATACTTGTAAGTATTTTATGACCTGTTATTATCATTATTGTGGTGAATGGTGATAGCATAAATTAAGATTATACATTTTATTTTTTCCGTTATAAATCATGCGTGATTATACATAGTAGGTACCTACTTATTTATACCTATTTATCTACACTGAACGAAAAAATACTATACAAATCAACAAATATATTTTATTAATTATCAATCAATGATTTTTCATAATTTCAATCAAATTATTATTCATTCAATGATATTTTGATTAAATTAATTAAAATTTTATGGAATCAAGTATTTTGAATTTATTAAATCAACAATGATTAATTAATTCAATAAAACCTATACTGTTACTTATTTGTATAAATATAATAAAATAATTTTTTGTTTTTATTAGTTCAAGTAAAATTGTATTTAATTAAATAATTTGAGTTTGTAAAATTAATAATATTTATTTTAAATTCAAGAAAATAATTTTATCGAGCTATAAGTTTATAATGAAAATAGATTTTTAGAAAAAAAACCCAACCTATGGCAATGATGCCAGTTTTATTATTATTTATACCCGTTGCCCGTTGGGTTTTCCTTAGTAAGTAGGTAAAATAATAAATAGTATAGTAAAATGTATAAATATTATTTATTGATTCAAATATCGTCATATTATCATACCTACTATCGTTTATTACTGACTACTGTATTGTTTTGATGTCTTCTGCAGTCGGTCGTTGGTGTTACAATATCTTAGTTACAGTTGGCCGTTACTCGTAAGGTACTACCTACTTATACAGTTTGCAACTTACGAGTTGTCTTCTTACAGTTACTACCTATATACAGTTTGTCAGTTTCCAATTTACAAGTTACAGTTATTAGTTAATAGTTACTATACAGCTGTCAGCTACTACAGAACTAACTATAGGTATAGTTAATTCTTACTTAGTCCTGTCCTGTTGACTGGCGTGTTGTGGTAAGTAATGATTTTTTAAATATTGTTAGAGCTGTATTCATATTTGATGCTTAAAAATAAGTATTGCTTAAGCTAGTTTTCTTAATTTAAAAAATAAAAAAATTGTGATGATAACTTAAGCAATGCTTAAGGTAGGTCTCGACTAACCTTAATTTAAGTACCTACCTTATACTTTTTCCTTTCTTAAGCCAAACCCTCAATCTCGTTTATGAATCTCATTTTAGTTATAAGTATATAGCTTAAGCAATACTATTTCTCCAACTATGAATACAGCCCTTAGTCTACGGCTTGGAACTTAATGCTTTATAAATTTAGTAAATATATATACCAACATGCAATTATGCATGTAATGTTACAAAATGTGTACATTATAAGGTTATGGACTGGATTTAAATCGCTATAACAGCAAATCCAATAAACAAAAAAAATATGGAAATGCAACTAGTTTCATGCCCTATAGGCTATAATATAACTTATTTAATATACTAAAGTAATTTTACCATTTTACAGGTGCATTGTGCTTTTAAAAATATTGTAAATTGAATACAGCTTTAAATAGATAAAACCATAATAAAGGTAATAAGTAATAACTTTTGACTTAGAATTATGATTTGTTTTATTTGTAAAATTAGTGTAGATACATTTTCGGCATTGGCTTTTCACTATAAATTTATGCATTTTCTTGATCCTTTAAGCTCATATGAGTGTTCTGAGAGCAACTGTTCTCAAACATTTCAAAATTTGAATGGTCTTAGAAGGCATATACTTAGGATACACAATAATAGTTCTAAACTTACTGAAGTTAATAGTGATTTTAATACAAATACCTCGACAAATACCATGATAAACCCAAGTCATATTAATACTTCTTGTGCACCATTAATTGATACAAATATGAATATGTTAAATAATAGTAGTATCACTTCACCATTGTTGAATACTAATCATTTTAATTTAAAAGAAGCTTTAGATTTTCTAAATGTGTCAGCTGTTAAATTTAGTCTTCAATTACATAATAATAATAACTTTTCTAGAAAAGATATTTTAAATATTCAATGTGAAATTTCTGATAAAATATTAAATTCAATTATATTATTGCTCAAAGGTACTTTACTAGATAAGATTAATGATCCTTTATTAATATCAACCACAAATATGATTATATCTGAAATTTCTTCACTTTTTAAATATTGTGGTAGTGAATATAAGTTGAACAAGTGGTTGTCTAACAAGGAATTAACTGCAGATATTGTGCAATTCACAATAAATAATGAAATCAATTTTGTGTCTCATGCTGGTGAAAATGAGTATGATGAAATAAATACAAAGGGAATTTTATTTCCATTAAAATTCCAGTTTCAAAAATATTATGAAAAAAATGATTTACTTATTCAAACATTACAATTATATGATAATTTAAATATCTCAGATGATAGTTTTTTATCTAATTTCATTCAAGGGTCTTTATGGAAAGATAAAGTAAAATTATATCAAAATAAAATAGTTCTTCCTTATTTCATATATATTGATGACTTTGAAATCAACAATCCCTTAGGTTCAAATGCAAATTTTCAATCTATATCTGCTGTATATTATAGTTTTCCTCTGAGTAAAAACAACTCAAAAATTTCAGAAATATTTTTAGCTGCTTTAATTAAAGCAAAAGATTTAAAACATTTTGGAAATGATTTATGTTTTAAGAATTTAGTTGATGAATTGAATAGCTTAGAAAGAGATGGGATTTCTATAAACACATCGTGTGGTAAAAAAAACGTGCATTTTATTTTGGGATTAGTTATTGGAGATAACTTGGGTCTAAATTGTATATGTGATTTTAGTAAGTCATTTTCTGCTAATTTTTACTGTCGATTTTGCAAAGTAAACAAATCATTGACCAAACATTTGGCTGTAGAAGATGAATCAATGCTTAGAGATGTTCATAATTATCAAACAGATGTTGAAATAAATGACTTTAAGGTAACAGGTATATATAAAGAATGTATTTTGAATCAAATCGATTCTTTCCACGTTACAACAAATTACTGTATTGATGTTATGCATGATCTTTTTGAAGGTGTTTGTCACTACAATGTATGCCACATACTTAAATATTACATTTCAGATGTTAAAATCATTTCCTTGGAAACACTAAATAATAGGAAACAATATTTTAATTATGGTGCCATAGAAATAGGTAATAACTCTCATACCATTGAAAAACACCATTTATTAAATTTTCATTTAAAAATGTCGGCTAGAGAAATGATGTGTTTTATTCATTTTTTACCCTTAATGATAGGTGATTTAATACCTAATAACGATGATACTTGGCTATTTTTTTTAAACTTTCTGGAGATTATTGACATATTAATGTCACATAAGCTGACACAAGATTTAATAGCTTGCCTTAAACGACTCATAAAAAAACATAATTTAGATTATGTTACATTATTTAAAGACACATTAAAACCTAAACACCACTTCTTAACTCATTATCCTTCAATAATTCAAAAATCTGGACCACCTAGGCATTTTTGGTGTTTCAAATATGAATCGAAACACAGAGAACTGAAAATGTATGCCCGTGCTATAACATCAAGAAAAAATATAACCCTATCATTAGCAAAAAAATGCCAGTTAAAATTTGCAGATTTTTTATTAAACGGGACAAAAGATGATGATGTTATTAAAGCTAATAAACATAAAATTGACTGTAGTTACCATGAGATACTAGCTGGCAGATTAGGGGATACATTTAAAATATATGACTGTTACTCACAATTGAAATTTAAAGGTACAGTGTATAGAATTGGATATTATGTAACAAAATTTACATATGAACTTAGTTTTTATGAAATTTTAGAAATTATTCTAGTAAACACAACAAATGAAATCATATTAATTCTTAAACAAATTAGAGTTGATTGCTATGTTGAACATTTGAAATCATATAAGATCGACAAAAATAAATCTGAAATTCTTACTACAGCTATGCCAATAGAGGATTTTAATGGTCCACCAATAAACATTAATACAGTTTTGGATGGATCATTAATGATTCGATTAAAAGAATATTTCTAATGTAAATGCATATTATATGTATTTAGTTAGATATAACTGCATGTATCTTAAATAGATACATTTATTTTTAAATTTAATTACCTATTAATTACTTTCTTGATATTTGATTTTTTATCTTATTAATGTATTCTTAAGTCTTATATTTTACACTATTTAAATTAAAGTCACAATGAGCCAATCATATCAGTTACCAGACAACTGTTCAAATGTATTTGATAATATCAGTGTAGATGAGAATCAACCGATGGATATGTTATCTCCAACATTGGAAAATAATGAAGTTAAAGTCCTCTTAGAGTCATGGGATCTAGTGTTTCTGTATCAAACTTGCATAAGTAAATTATTAATATACCTACTAGTTTAAAAATGTATTTTAACTATAATTTAATAATTTGTTTAGATCATTATATTGATATGGCAGCGTTAAAAAACATGCAAGTACATCATGTAGAAAAACTTTTATTGTCTTATCCACTTGGCATAATAATAAAATTTGAAACAAGTCTTAAGTTATGGCAAAAACCACTATTTGTTAATATCAGTATGGATCAGAAACAACAGATGGATATGTTATTTCCAACAATAGAAAATAATGAAGTTAAAGTTATCTTAGAGTCATGGGATCTAGTGTTTCTGCATCAAACTTGCATAGGTAAACTGTTATATAGTCATTTTAAATGCATTTTAACTTTTATTAAATAATTTGTTTAGATAATTACATTGATATAGCAGCGTTAAAGAACATGCAAGTACATCATATAGAGAAACTTTTATTGCTTTATCCACTTGGCATAATAATTAAATTTGAAAAAAGTCTTAAGTTATGGCAAAATACGTTTTCGGAAAAGGATATAAATACTTTGACCAATATATCTGATTCATCAATAACGTCAGCGTTACCTTTATCTATTCCTCAGTCAAAAACATCATTTTGTCTTGAAACTGTATTTGAAGAAAATAATCAGTGTGCCTATGTAATTGATTATTTCCATCAACATAATTGTTTAAATGATTCATGCAGATCAATAATTGTAACTGCTATCATAAATCATATTATAAAAGCAAAAATATCAATGTCTATTACTTTAGCAAATGTTATAGGAGACACAATTGTTGCTAAATTCCCCACTGAATTAAAAGTAAGAGTTTTCAATAGTATAAACTAAGACTAACTTTGAAACAATATTATACAGTTTATTTTATTTTAGGACATATACTTCATTAAAGATTCCATTAATAAAACTCCTAAAGGGAAAATTTATTCTAAGTACTTCAATACCATCAAACAACTACAAAACCATGGTCTAGTTGATAAGAAAATATATCAGTCAACAGAAACAAATTTGCCTACAAACCGATCATCATCATCATTTGATAAAATGATAGGTATTTATATAACAAATTTAAATATGTCTTAAATGCATTTTCCATGTTTATAACTTAATTATTTCCAGAAATTGAAGATGTCAGTATATATATTTCACAATTGCATCATGAAGTACTTACATGGCCTGAAATAGAAACAATATGGTTGAAAACAACTAATTATAGATTAAAAAATATTAAAGAGGAGGGAAATATTTTTCTTCATTGGAAGCACTTTAAAGAACCAATGGGATATAGACTTGTGAGAAATTTATATTAACAAATTTCATTGTCTTGTACTTTTGTATTTCATTAATTTTGTATCTTAAAATATATTTTTCTAGGTTAATATTGATTTCAAAAAAATGTATCCTAACTGCAATTTTATTGAAAACTTTGAAAAATCTCAGGCAAATGTATTAACTGTACTGAAAGAAAAAATAAAAGACCCTAGTTCAAAAAAACAATTAGATGAAATGTCAAAAACTGCACACTTAACTGAAAGTAAATAATTCAATATATTGTTTGTTTTTAAGAATATTATATTATAATTAAAGATTTTTTTTGATTTTAGATTGTAAAAATGCTGTTCTATTCTTCCTTCTTCATTCGGTGTTTATTCCAACATCTAAAAAGACAACAAGAGATGAAAATGGCAAAATTTCATTGAAGAAGTTTTCAATTCGAGATTCTCAAAATAGTTTTGTCATATTGGGAAAAACTAGTGCAGAATTGGAGGAATTATTATCTAAAAAAAATACAAAAATTCAACCATGCTTGTTGATAGTTGGTGAAATTAATGATCCTAAACAAATAATGGTGTACTTCGATGGCATTAAATATATTATAAATACCATTGTAAAAGCCATTGAAATATGCTTTAATATTTTCTATGTTTTTAATATTGAATATCCGCTAGAATCTTCAAACTTTTGGTTATTTATTCAAACATACTATTTTAAGATTAAAACTATTTATGATAAGCCTTGTATACAAGTTAACCAAACAATTTCCCAACTAAAAACTTACGAAAAAAAAAACAATACTTAATTAAATGTATTAGTTTCCGGTTATTGGTTAACAATTTGGGGTAATTTTTATACTTTTTTTTGTTCTCAAATGTTATCATTATTATCTTTTATTATTATTAATTATACAAATAAAGTTAAAATACTTATACATTTTTAAATTTTATCTTACTGATGTGTTGGATGAATATATTATTTTACTGTTAATAAAATGTTTTAATAACTACTTGTTGTATAAACTGTTATTTAAATACTTAAGCTGTTATTTGACTACGTTTATGTGGTTTTAATATTATTTACTCCTAGTATGTTCCATACTATAATTCAATGATAAATATTGATAAATGGTTAAAAACCAATAGTAAATTATTATTGGTATTTAAAATAAAATAGGATTTTTATTTTAATAAATCAATTAAATTCAATTTATTTATTCAATAAATATATTTAAATTTTTAAAAAAGAAGTATGATTAATTTAATAGTTTTTAACAATAGAATGAATAAATACATGATCAGTTTAATAAACTATTTTGATAAGATTCCTTCCCAAATATATAAAATAAATTTATTAAATTAATAACTTCTTTTTTAATTCAATAACTTTATTTATTGACTGCGAGTTTAATAAAATAAAATTTTTATTATTAATAATTGTCTTTATTGACCGTATTTTAATAATTTTATTATTAATTCAACTCATAGAATTATTAATTTAACCTAGTTTTTTCGTTCAGTGTATAATATAAATATATCATATTATTTCATATACTATTGCAGTGATCCATAATATTAGATACACTCCTATACTCTATATTATATGTGATTATATCATATTATTATCTTTAGCGCATTTAGTTGTCACTTGTCATTGATTTTTTGAATGATAATGCACCCAAACAAAAAAATACAGAGTAACTTGAATGTTTAAGATAAATAAAACATGTTTTAGACGGTGATATATTGGGTATATTATGGTATATTTTAATTATTTATTAGGCATGCTTTTGGGGAATTTTTTTCAGATAAATATAGTTAAGTACGAGTAATAATAAAATAATAATTGAAATAAATAACGTAATGGTATGCATAAATAAAACACTTTTTAAACATGTTCTATTAAATTCAGGCGGTCTACAGCCTTTACAGCTACACCCATAAATTCATAAATGCTATATTGAGTTAGATTTTCCAGATATTTTTTTAAACAAAATACACTTTGTTTTTGAAAGTTTTTGTACTACATGTATAATTATATACCTCTTTATATTATTATTTGAGGTAATTACCAACACAAAAAAAAATAAAATGTAAAATTGAACAGATTTATTAGTTTTATTTTTAAGCTTTATGATTTATGAGAAGAATTTTGAAATTCGGCAATAAATGGGTTATGGAAAATACGACATTGTCAACAAATCTAAATGCGTGTATATGACCATACTAATAATTTTTTTAAATATAATACATACAAATATATTTATTTAAATTAATATATCATTTTATAAGTTAAGAACATTTATTTTATAATCTCAGAACTACAGTAAACATTGATTTTTATCCTCATAATCTATTTTCTCTTTATTAATTAAAAATTTTTTTTTTTTATATTTGGGTTAAGGCTTCGACTACTCAGGTCATTATGCTGTGGTACTGTAGGGGGGGGGGGGGGTACTGTAGTTTTGTTTACTCGTGATTTGTTTTGGCAGAACTTTTAATTTGGGCACCCGTAGGTATCTGCCATGCCCAAGTGGGGGATGGCGGCACTTGTTCTCCGGACACCGTGACTTGCACGGAGAAAAATGCCGTCCGGTGGTCGAGGATCGAACTCGGACCGGCTATGCCGAATCCGTCGCGTTAGACCGCTCGCCACCTCGTCCCCCATTAGATAATTTACATAATGCTATATCAATGTTTATTAAAATCATAGCTATCACATAATTGAAATAAAAAAAATTGGTTGTATTTACTAAGTTTATGTCAAACATCAAATAGATAAGCTTTAATCTGACCAAAATGTATCGAGAAAAAAATCGTGGTTTCAATTAATTAGTTATCTTAATAATTCACCTTACTTTTATGCAAGGATGTTTATATTTTCACATCTATTAAATTGAGAAATTAAATATCTGATAAAACCTTCAATGAAATGTGTACTTGTAATTTGTATTTATAGTTTATGTTTGATACCTTAAAATTTAAACTTTAAGAATACGGATTATCTTCAAAAATGACACAATATTATATCTTATATAAAAAAAAGTAGTTAATAGTTTGAAAAAAGGACATTTAAATTTAGTTACAGTGAATATTATTAAGATAAAATTAATAGTACCTATTAGATTAATTAAAAACAATCTAATTTAATTTAATGATTTATATTAATATATTTTTGTTTCAGTAAAATTTTCTGTCAAGGATCTATTCTGCATACCGTACAGATGTCTAAATTATTTCATGATTCTAAGACTTTTGTGGACATGAAAACTAAATGCAACTATGATGTTATTGACACACTCTTCAATTCAACAGAGTGGAGCAAAGAGCCAAACAATAACAAACTGAATGAAACCATCAACACATGTTTCGAGAAAGAAGATTCTGAATTAATAAAATGGATTCCTACTGATTGGGTCAAAAATCCAAAATTTCTTGAAAGCATTAAGGATAATGTTTTAAAAGGCTGGGCATATAAAATAAATCTAATATGGAAAGAACTCGGTAGAACGATCATAGATGACGTCCGCTTGAAACCCACGAATTATTCATTAATCTACGTTCCAAATCCCTTTATAATACCAGGTGGTAGATTCCGTGAAATATATTATTGGGACTCTTTCTGGATAATTAGAGGCTTATTAATATGCGAAATGCATATAACTGCAAAAGGTATGATAAGTAATTATATCTCAATGATTAAAACGTTTGGACATGTACCAAACGGAGGTAGAATTTACTATGCTAAGCGATCTCAGCCCCCTATGATTACACCCATGATCAAAAGTTATGTCGATGCAACAAATGACATGACATTTGTGATAGAAAATATTCATGCATTAGAAATTGAATTCCAGTACTGGATGACACAGCACAACGTAACAATTAGCAAAAACGGAAAAAATTACACGCTTGCAGTATACAGGGATTATTCAACAGGACCACGACCCGAATCATACAGGTAAATACAATTTTGTATTTCATAGAAGTTATCTCAAGTTTAATTTATGGGCTTATAAATATTAATTGATGTTACTGATTATTTCTGATTGAACACTAGCATGGGTGGAATTAATAATTCACGTTTTGTTATGATTTTAAAATTATTTAATTTTTCTGTGGCACAGTGTATATTAGGTACTACCTATTTGCCTACGAATCATACATATGTAATTTGGGTTATTAGTAAATATCTATACATTTCAAATTTTTATAATTTCAAAATATGTTTTGTATAACAGGGAAGACATAACGAAGGCACAATTCTTTAAAACTGAAAGTGAAAGAGAAAACTTTTACTCCGAGATCAAGGCTGCAGCGGAATCGGGTTGGGACTTTTCGAGCCGTTGGTTCATCCTAAATGGAACAAATAAAGGTAAATGACTTACTAGTTTTTGTATTTATTATAAATATTTCCAACGACGCTTAAAACCATTCAAAATGAATTGTGCTTTCTGCGTTTGCTTAATTATCGGTAAAAAAAGTTTCCTCTGTTAGATACTGTAAAAGTAACAACAAAATAAAATAAAAACGCCATTTATTTTAAAACAATAGATTTGGGCTCAGCGTACTTACTTCTATGTACTTATAACTCTACCGGACATTTTTCCTTGTATCTATAGCTCAAGCGAATATTATGTATATATGGTTTTTATTTCTTACTATCATTAATATTATTTTACAAAATACACTTTATTTTACCACGCGTGTGCGGAAAATGTGTAGGTAGTGTATAACAATACATTAATATTATAGTTAGGTACCTGTAGAATAAAATCTATAGTTTGAAAAATTATTCGCAATACCTACCTACTATTAAATAGTGATTTAAGTTCGAAAAAATTTAAGTTTTGTTATTTTCTTAAAAAATACTTACCTGGTATGTTCATTTGACACAAACAAATTAACTTCCGAACATTTCTCAAATCACCTTTAATGTATAGCTCTGAATAAATATGTTAAATAACATTATATCGTATTATTTCTTTCATATAATTACAAATTTTATTTGAGCATTTGTGGCCTTCCTATTATACATATTATTACTTAATTATAACTATTTAATAAATTTGATCCAAACTAGTTTACATAAAAAATCTTGCATGTAGTGTTAAATTCATTAATTCATTCGGAATACTTAAAAACTACCTAAATATTATAAATTAAAAATGCATGTTGGATTTAAAATTGTTAATTTTGTATTTACATTACTTTTATAGAAATATACGTATTTGAAATTGTTGAGTAGGTGGGTTTTATAAATAGAAATCTAAATCCTTTTGAATAAAATAATGATATTTTTATATCGTATATCAACTATAGTTTAAAAATCGTACCAAGCATCATATTACATATTATAGCCTATAGGCAAGACTTTAACGAGTTAAAAATTAAAATTAAGTTAAAATTTTAAGTTAATAGTAACGAAGTTAAATAATTCGTTAATTTTTGTTGTAACTAATTTTTAACTTAACTGTTGTATTCTTAACAAATTTGACGTGTTACCTTCGAGCTTATTTTATTAATTAATTGTTTTAAATTATTAATTGTATACTAACCATTTATTTATAATTTTGTTGCGTTATGAAATATTATAATTCATAAAAATGTCGAAGAATATTAATGATTTGTGCAGATTTATAATTATTTTCTATTGATATATAATAGGTATTACTATATATTAGGTATGTTTAGTATAATATAGTCGTATAGGTAAGTTAATTTACAATAGTACGAGTTGCAGGGTAGTGACTATATAGTGGGTGTTACTAATTTATGATCCTAGCTGGTTCATGAGACAAACAAAATAGGTAGCTTATAACTTTGGCTGCCTATTATATTTAATATTTAAATAATAGTTGTACAATTATGAACATAGGTCTAACACAGATTATTCAATACAACATTGGACATATACTTATATATTATTATTATTTATTGATATAAAAATGTAATATAATAATAATTAAAATGTATAGTCATATAATACAATTTCCGATTTCGTACATTATAATATGGATCTAATATGTACCTACTGCGTATTCGTGTACCTATAAATATTAATTAGGTAGTGTTCTTGTCGCCATTACACACATATTACACACACACACATTACTTGGAATGATTAAAATTAAAATTTACTAATAGGAAAATAATATTTAAAAATATGTAGATATATAAATCGAAAATATTATCCAAAATGGAAAATTATAAAATATATTAATATAACTAGGTACTATAACTTGTAGGTTCAGTTATAATTATACTATTTTAGCTGACCACTTATTTAATTATTGGGGGAATAGTTCAGTGAATAGTTGATTTGTCAACTACCGACCCTAAATTCTCTGTAAATACTACTTGCGGCTATGTCTTATATTATATGGGCCCAAATCATAAGTACATTATGATTTAAATTAATTTCATCTAAGTTAATTCGTCTAAAATCCAAAATCGTCCAAAAAATATATTAGTTGTTTTTAGCTTTACTTTACTTACATCTTCTTAAATTAACTTAACTTGATGAGTTGAAGCTATATATAGCGGTAAGTGTGTAGATTGTATAAATCTCGTTATGGTCAAACTCGGAGGAAACAGAAATAAGTTTGAGATATTGAGTCTCACACAGCTACACAGCCATTTGTTGTTTCCGTCTTAAAAGTGCGTAAGCAGATCACGTTTAGCTTCGTTAGTTTAAAAATAAGGGTGACTGACCTACTATTAAACTTGATGGAAAGAATATTATCTGTGTTTGTGTGTAGGTTTTTAAGATGGTTAAATTTTTTAACAAGTTATGCGTATATAAGATGGTGTAAATTATAAATGCTTATAACTCACTTGAAAACTGAATATATATTTATAAATATATATATAAAATTTAAATAACTCATGTGATCTGCTGAGCGTAAATTTGAAATTTTACCTACATAGTTGTAAGATGGAGATAACAAATATCTTTGTAGCGGTTCTTAATGTAGTTACATAATGTTAATATTACTTCAATGGGATTTAAATTGAGATGGATTAGTTAAAAGTTACTCGTATTTTTTTCGTTAACTCATTAAGTTGAAAGTTAACTTTGAAAAAAAAAACTTAGCGTAGTGTAAAGTTAAAATTTGCTTATCAAAAATAAAAAATTCCAGACACATAATATGCTTTATTAGAATTTAAAATGATACATCAAAGTAAAAACCCATTCAAAATTGTCATTATTCTGCGAACGAAAATTAACTTAATTTAGATACTTTTGAAATAAAATTAACTTGAAATTAACACGTTAATCTTGAAAAAAAGTAACTTATTAAGTTAAAAGTTAATTTGAAAAAAAAAATTAACAAGTTAATTAATTTAATTAAAATTAACTTCACGTTTTAACTTAATTTTAACTTTAACTCGTAAATCCCCAGCCTTGCTAATATATACCTACTACGATAAAAACTACTTAAACATTATGAAATTTGAAACAAAATATATACTCTTCAGTCTTTACGAAAAAGTTTTTCTTTTTAAGACCACTTTTCCTTAATTTATTTAAAGCGTTTTAGTGGGAGAAAATATAAACAAAAAGTATAGAAATAAAAATATTTGTCTATAATTCAGTTTATTTTATTTCAAAAATATCATGTGTTTTAAAAAATAATTTAATAATTTAAAGAAAAATTTTAATGATAAAATATATTATAAAACTTGTAGGTACATATAGTTGTATTTCTGAACATTTTTAAATTTTCTAAAAATGGGAGTGAAGTTGGCATGTAAATTAACGCAGATGACGAATTAAGCTTGGATAAAAATGTATATAATATATATAATTGCGCGTCATAAATAAAATGTAAAGCATAGCTTATACATTTTTCGTCGCCTTCAATAGGCTTTTCTGTATATTACAATATTTTTAACTAAAGCTTATTAAGCAGCTTGTTAGTCACCAATTATATCACGAATATAGGATCACGGTGGATGGTTGCATTATTTTTGTTAACATCGGTGTATATTTTCATCTAATTTATTTGTTAAAATAAAATCAATTTATTGGTTTAAGAATGTTTTATAAGTTTAAACAAAGCTTAAAGTATTGATTAGTAGGTACCGACAAAACTACAATACTGCATTGTATATGATAAAATGTCAATTATATAAAGAACTATCGTAAATACTAAGATATTAAGAATATAATGTCAGAATGTTATGTCTATATATGATGTGGTCATTATTACAATTATAAATATTACCATTATTACCAATATTTTTCTCTTTTCGTGCACTATTTCAACATAGTTTCATTCACTATATATTTAATGTATAGAGTATGAAAATTTATTCGAATTACAGTAGGCTTAACTTATAGTTATACTTTCTAAAGTCTATGTCATAAATGATGTGTACCTAAAATGTATTATCACGTTTATTATACTCAACTGGTAAAGGTTTTATTTATTATATTTTTTCTAGAAACATGTCCACAACGAATAATATAAAGCATAATATTAGTTTTATTTTACTTTTATCTGTCATACACATAATTAAAACTTGATCCCGAATTTGATAGTATACGACGTCTCAATGATATAAAATATAATAAGGTACTTCATTTCTGATCAAGATAATATATGATTTTAATATTCCCCACATCAGTTGGAAAATGATTTAATTTTGTTACCCTATAATTTTTATTTTTATTTTTTTATCTAATTTACATTAAAAAATGTAATATTTGAACTCAATGGTAAACGAGCGATGTACTAAATATGTAAATATATTTTATGTGTGTATCATTATAAAATGGGAAAGGGGAGTGAGATAAAGTGTCACTAAATCGGATAATAGGTATTGTCTTAGGTTACGATGTGGTCAAAAAAGTTGCATACAATAACTGATGTCATTGTATGATTGCAGGAAACATCACAAATACAAAAACGAGGTCAATTGTCCCTGTAGAGTTAAATGCCTTAATGTTTTGGAATGCAAAAATATTGAGTGATTTTTACCGAGAGATGAATAACACTGTAAAGGCTTTGAAATACGAAAACATTTCTTTGGAATGGAACGAAGCAGTGACAGCTGTTCTTTGGGATGAAGAAATCGGAGTATGGTTAGACTTTGATGTAATTAATAATATCAAACGTAAATATTTTTATCCTACAAACATATCACCATTATGGACTGGGTGTTATGCGAAAAATCAAACCGAATACTTCGTCACAAGAGTGCTTGACTATTTGAACCAAGCGGATGTACTGAAGACTCCTGGGGGCATACCAACCACACTTAGCAAATCGGCTGAACAGTGGGATCAGCCGAATGCTTGGCCCCCACTCCAATACATCACAGTTATGGCGTTAGAGAGCACTGGTCATAAAGACGCGAAAAAAATTGCGTCAGAACTAGCGTCCAAATGGTTATGCACAAATTATGTTCCATTTTACAACACTTCTAAGATGTATGAAAAAGTAAGTCCGATTTGATGAAACAGCTGAATAAAACAATTTATAGGGTAGAAAGGGGACACTGTGCAGTGTAAACAATATTATTTTAATTTATTATAAATATAGGTACATTTCATTAGGCTGTTTTTGACTATCAATTTATATTAATAATTCACAACGTACATAACCATCATAAGGGTATAACTATTTGAGGCAAATGCTTAAAGTTGCTAAAAAAATGTGTGCACAAACATATCAATTGGTCTGCAGGACAGTAATTGAACATGGTATAGGTGGTTTAACTGATAGGCAGGTTTCGGGTGAATTGTAGACTGTAGGGTCTAAAATACATCTGATTTCAGTGGACACACCACGCACTTATTAATTTCACTGTTACATTTGGGTTTTGACAGTTTTCTATATCAAAAAAAACCTTTGAGGGTTGAAACACACAAAATCCCCCCTCCCACTACTTTTATATACCACTTACCATGTAAGTGTGTTATCGAGGTAACTTTTATAATTATCATTATAAAACAAAATAAATATCTATTTCTATAAAATCCTATTTATGATTAGAATCATCAGTTTAAACTTTAATTTTTTTAATATTTTAACATATTTTAGACTTAAAATAAACAACAATACATATTTATAATATGCTATAGTACCTATACCTAATTATATAATATTATTAAAATATTCTATAAATTACGATTCACTTACTAGTTAACTTTTCAGTAGGTATTACTGTAAACAATATTGTATTTCAATAGACACAGTTTAGAATACTTTGAATTCCCCATTATCATTTCTTCTTTTTTTTATAACAAACTTGTCCATAGTATAGAAATAAAATAAGTAGGTAGTTAACTTAAGTTAACAGAATAGGTAATTAGTAAATTAAAATATTAAATAATTAATGTTTGTTATTTCTACAAAACTAAAAAAACACGTTATACAACTTGGGACACAGATTTATCATTCAGGGGACATAGTATTTTAGCCCCTGGTAGACTTTACATTTTTTAATACTTGTTACTATATCTGCCGACCTATTTAAATAAATCATATTGTCGTTGGTTATCGTGTATACTAATTCGCCAAATGTTTTGACAGTACCGAGTGGATGCAGGCGGTGAAATAGGAAAAAGTTCGGGAGAATATAAAATCCAAGATGGTTTTGGCTGGTCGAACGGAATCGTGTTGGAATTTCTCCAATTATACAATTCTACAGCCTCAGTACAAAATTGGGATGTAACGGCAAAAAACTGCAGTGATGTATTGAAGAAACTAATCAATTCAAAGAAGAGTAATGATAATACAAAAGTAGATCATACTTGATGTAAATACATATTAAACAATAATAATAAATAATATAAAAAGTATAATGCATTTGATTACCTTGATTCAAACTAAAATCAGAAGAAAACTCTAAATTTGTATTTTTAATATTATATCCATATTTTGTTCTAGCTTACTTGTTGAACCTATATTATAATTATAGTATAATGTTAATCAACGAACAAACAAATTTAAAATTATGATAGATAAATTTAGGAATTTTAGGTCAATAGTTATAGTCTGTCAATATTTGATTTTAAATGAAAAGTTAACGTATAGTTGTGAGTAATTTAAAGTACCTAATTTAAAGTTTTTAAGAATGTATTTTTTATGGTTATTAGTGGATGGTTTAGAATACTTAAATGTTACGTCAGTCATAGATTGTTAATTACAATTTAATATTTTGTTATAAATAGGTATTTTTTGATTCAGACATTTAATTTGCTCTACATTTCCAAATTAGGAAGTTAAAATCGGAGCTAAAAAATAAGTGATAACACATTAACAATAGCAATTTACATACAGTGAGTTTCAAATTTTATGTGAGAATATTTACCATGAAATATTAAAATTAGGAAAAAATTATCGACCTATGTAAAAATGGTTTTGAATCATATTATTATCTAGACAAATTACCTAGAAATTAAATATGTTTTATTAATCAGAAAGCGAATGTATGAAGGTTAACATTTAAAATTAAAATGGAAATTATTTTCGAAATAACATTAACATTCATGTACAGTTTAATTTTGAATGCACCACCTACAGTGTACAATATAGTAAATTAAATAATTAAAATAAAAACATTATAATATTTAGATGCTTATGACTTATTTTTATTTTTAGTGCCTCGTATTATATGACATTGTTACGTGCGTTGCCCGTGAATCCACGCGAAATTGATTCCGCAATTATAGGTACCTACATCGGATAATAAAATTATGAAAACAAAATAATATCGTTAAACGGTGTTATATGTAAATTTCTTACATTCTACATTTTTATCATTGTCATACAAATAATCTACCATTTCCAGATCCTCCAAAAATCGCCTACGTTTAGTAGACCTACTAATATTTTTATTGTTTGACATATTTGAATTACTGAAAGTATAGTGATAAAGACAATAAGTTAATAATACGTACAGTAGACAGTCGTCAGTATCAGCAGCAAAATTGGCAATAACACGTCAAGCTTAATTAAAAAAAAGGTGGATAAGTGGATGTCGCTCTGCTGTACGGTAGGTTACAAGTGGGTCACTGTAATGGATGGTGTTAAATTTGAATTCAATGATATAATATCATTGTATAAGGAAAACGATTCTGAGCGAAAACGGTCAGTCAGCCTATGATTTTACAAAGTATATTTGATGATATTATTGTGAATAAAGTAATTTATATATAACCTATTTACGTGGAGCCTTGTTTTAAATTTTCAATCCTTAGCCATAAAAGTTAAAAATTTATAAAAATTTATAAATTTTTAACTACAAAATAATTAATAAATTATAAATTTGATAAATGTTGTCAAAATTTGAACTTTAAATGCTTATAAAAAAAAATCGTGCCTATGTATTTTTAATATTTTTCAACTGCTATTAGAACGATATATCAGGAGCCTTATATTAAATTTTCACGCTTTTTTACTCAACAGATAAAATTTTATTGATATTTATAGAAAAAAAAAACTAAAAAAATTGGAAACTGACAATGTCCGTAAACAGCTCAAAAAGAGTCAAAATATTTTCAACATTTTATGGTGTATAGAAAATGCTAATATAAACATTCAGTGAAATTTTCAAGTATCTACAGTCATTTGTTTTTTAATTACAATAAAATAAGATAATTGTTACATGAGAAATCGAGTAAATATCAAATGTTGTAAAAATATAAATTTCAGACGCTCATAAAAATTATGAATTCTCATCAAAATAATTTGCTATTTTTCGTGATTTTTCCGTATTTTGTCAAAATTTGAACTTTAAATGCTTATAATTAAAAACTGTGACTAAGGATTTTTAATTTTTTTCATCTGCCTTTGAAACAATAACCTAGGAGCCTTCTATTAAATTTTCAAGCTTTTTTACTCAACAGATAAAATTTTATTGATATTTATAGAAAAAAAAACTAAAAAAATTGAAAACTGACAATGGCCGTAAACAGCTCAAAAAGAGTCAAAATATTTTGTAAATTTTATGGTGTATAGAAAATGCTAATATAAACATTCAGTCAAAATTTCATGTCCCTACGGTTTTAGAGTTACACCAAAAACCAAAATCGATTTTCTCGAAAACAGATTTTGCGTAAAAATTCCCGTTTTTCCTTAATTTTTCTTTTGTTTTTCACGTCTCTTGTGTAAACTACTGATAAATTTTTACTTTTGACCCCCCAAAGTACCAACTAGATTCACTTTCCTATCAGAAAAGTTATTATTGAAGAAAATCCAAGCACTTTTACTGTCCTAAAAGGTGATGACAGACACAAAAATAAAAAAAAAAATAAAAAAATAAAAAAAAAAAAAAAAAAAAAAAACACACATCATTGTAGAATCAATACATTCATCGCTTCGCTCAGAATATAAAAACAGAAGATTCATAAAATTGTTTAGTGTTAGTGCCTATTGGTACCGCTATATTCATATATAATATTATGTATAACTAATTTACATTGTTTCACTTACCAAAATATTTGAAGATTAATAGAATGTCGTATTATGTGTAAACTCTGGTTGAATTATCTGACTTTTTTAACAGGAAAACTTAAAAGCATGCCACACACACGGTCTTCGTGAACTCAATTGATAAAAAAAATTTGTTTTACACACAGATAACGGTCATAAAAATATTAATTTTATCGGCGATTTTACTCGGTAACAATAATAATATAATAAGCACTGGGTATGTAGCTATTATTATATATTTATATTAATAGCTGGTACGAAATGATGACAGTTTTTCAATCCTTTTAGGCCGTAGCAATTTTGTAAATTATTGTAGGTACTATTGTAGTGACAGACAACAGACCATGTTCTTGAGCCATATTAAGGATATTTTTCGAAATAATAGTTATTAGTACTATTGAGTCGTATCAGCAGATTATACAATGTATACTGTCAGTGAATCATAGACCTGTAAACTAACACCCTGCCATGGTTAATACAGACAACATAACATATGAGCATGGAACTTATAAGAGATAAAAAGCATGTTTTGGGTTATATAAATTATGTTTCGGCCCACAGTAACGGGCAAAACCTCTATGCGATGTCCATTAGTTTATTATAGGTCTATCGTCTATGCAGTGCATTATGACATATTGAATAAGTTAATTAAAATAACTTATTAGGCACTATTAGTTTTAAGTGCATTATATTAATAATGAATAGTGATAGATGAATAATTCTATATTCACTATACATAATTGCTACGTCTGCACATTCTATGAGGCGGACATACCTATATTTGTTAATATATAATATACATATATTGACAGTGGGCGTGTATGATAATTAAGTCGATTAATAAGTACCTTTCAATTATAACATGACAACGTGTATATAAATTTAAGTTCAAAATATATATCCACCAACTATTTCAGCAACTATATATGCTTTTTAATTGCAATTAGTACCTAATATTTTATTATACCATATAATATTATATGGCATATGCCATATTGAGCATTCACATACATGTCAATATAAAAAAATATACACAAAATTACAAATATCATAAAATACCATGTTCGCTCGGTTCTATATGTATAGTTTGAAGTTTGTAATTTAATTTTAATTTTTCGTATCACTAATATATAATATATACTTATAACTATAGTCTATAACATATATATTATGTTGTAAACTGTGATTGCACGCGTTTATTGGTTTTACTATAAAATGAATATATATATTATTTTATTGTCGACTATAGCTGCTAAGCATATTATTAATATCTTATATTGTAATTGATATTATATTATTTTTTATTATTATGATAATGAAGATTAAAATAAAATTATAATATATATTTTATTCGATGAATAAAAAATAAAAATAGAATAATAATTATAAATATTTAATAAATTATGAGTACCTATTAACAAAAAATAAATATTAATATAGTTAAATTATTTAATGTTACATTATAAGATATATTTAATTTCCAATTACTATTGGAAATAATATATATTTTATTCAATGAATAGAAAATAAAGGTAGAATATTAATAATAAAGATTGAATAATAAATTATGAGTTTTAAGATTTATTCAATTTTTAATCATCTTTAAAAATTAAATATTGTTGAGCCAATATTTATTCATAACTATACAATGTTTTGGTTACAGCGTAAAAATTAAAATATTTTATCAATAATTCATTAACTTTTAAATTTAAATATCTAAATCCATATCAAATTTAATATTTATACAATTTTTTGATTGACAAAGGCTGTGTGGGTAGTTCATATTGTCATATTAATACGGTGTAGTTTATGTGAAACATAAAAATCGGTATTTGGGCAAAAGCAGAGCCATCATTTGAGGTGTTGCAGAGTATACATACCTAAAATTTATCATGTTTGTATTTTGGCCTGACTATAATTTTTCTGTGACAGACAAAAATATTTTTATTTTTTTGGCCATAATGGGCCGTTACAGTGAAATTTGTTGTCTCCGTCTTACAAGTGCGTAACATAGCAACTTTTAGACTCATAATTAATTTAAAAATATTTATTAAAGACAAGATAAATTATATAGGTAAAATGAAAATAAGGTTAGATTAAAGGCTGATTATTGATTATTTTTTTTAATCTAGAACTTATACAATCTATACTAAAAAAAAGTACAATAAGCCTAATGTATGTTTTTTAAATAAAATTAAATGCAATGGCTTGAGTTACTTGAGGGAACAAACCATCCAGTGAAGGTACTTCCACTGATTATTGATTATTAAATTTAAAGTTATTTTTTAAATGTATCGACCATCTCTGACCAGTGATTGATGTTGATTTTTGGAATTGATTGGGAATTACAGAGT
This sequence comes from Metopolophium dirhodum, assembly GCF_019925205.1. Taxonomy (NCBI): domain Eukaryota; kingdom Metazoa; phylum Arthropoda; class Insecta; order Hemiptera; family Aphididae; genus Metopolophium; species Metopolophium dirhodum. The sequence continues at coordinate 101,460,705 of NC_083560.1, forward strand.
TGCAAATCAGCCATTGCAGGTATCAAAAATACTTTTTTCTGCATCATTGTGACATTATTGCTGTTATCACAAAAGATTCTGGCAAGCGTCACTTTTCTGATTTCTGTCAGTTGATCTTAAATATTATAAAAAAATAGTTAAAATCAGGATCATTCATTAAAAATATTTCAGATATACTAACATTCATTGAATATATTTGGTAAATCGTAAAAATATCTATCTGCCATTCTAGTTCTTATAAACTGTTCTCTAATGATACATCTCATCGTTGGGCCAACCATTGAGTCTTCTTCATGTTTCTCAAACAATGCACCTACCAAAAGCTCTATATCTCTCCAATGTTTGTATTGCTTCAATAGTCTATCAGTTGACTAAATATTATAATATACAGGAATAAATTAAGTACTATATCATTATTTAATATTTAATATATTTTTAAACTTACGCCTTCAACCATGATCTTGGATAAATCTTGTACACTTCTGATAGCTTTTAGTCGACAATATTTTCTAAATTCTGTGTAGCTTGGTATACCATGATCGCGGGTTCGTTGTATATCCAAGCTGACGATGTCCATTCCAAACGCGTGGTTTGGATAAACACTGTATAAGTAATTTGTAAGCTGAAAAAAAATTCAAATCACTAATGTTAAATTATAAAAGTTAAACGTATAATATAGTCTGTTAAAAGGATTATCTAATGTAATGTCATTGCGTTATATTGATTGTATTTCAAAAACCTACCGTTTTAGTAAATAGCATATCAATTTTTTGTGTATTCTGTGTAGATAGCCCTCTGACAAGCTGATCCATGTAATTTAATAGTAAACCAGTTGGTCGGTTGTAATGTTCCTTTAGTGAAAGACTTGCGTTGATCATTCGGCCTTCCGTATATAAACTAAACAAAAACGTAGGTTCATATATTGTCATATATTGTTGAGTCTACAATGTAGACTGTCGTCAATATAATTTTATTTAATATAATATAGGTAGCATAGTTGCAAATATATTTTAGCAACTTTTAAATGTAGATAGGTCAGACAACGAAGCAATCTGTGCTGAATTGACAGTTGATTTTTTCTAAATTATAACACCGCCAATCGCGCTTACCAATAAACTTGTTTTTGATCTAAAACTGTGATTGAGTTTTATTTCACCAATTTTACCTTCTTACATTAAAAAAAAAAAACAGTGGCCCATACGATTATTTAAACCAAATAGTACATGTTATATAGAATCTTGAGTAATTCTAATTTAGAAGGAACCGACAAGCACATACTATCGTACTTCAACAACGCTAATTTAATTTGTTTTAGATAGAGTCAGTCTAAGTACCTTCCATATATAAACTAAACAAAAACGTAGGTTCATACAAATTAATAATTATAAGTAGGCTATATGTGAAGATTCTATTTAGAAACATTAATCAACAGAACATTGGACATATTCTTATATATAATTATTTGTCATTGATATAAAAATGTAATATAATATTAATTCAAATTTATGTTAAGACATTTTAAAATGTATATTCATATTATAATACAATTTCCGATTTAGTATATTATAATAAAGATCTTGTTGCCATTAGACAATTACTTGGAATGTTTAAACTTAAAATTTACTCGTCGGAAAAAAATATTTAAAAAAAATATAGATATTTAAATCAGGTATCCAAAATGGAAAATTATAATAGTACTATAACTTGTAGGTATCAATATAATTAAAATGGAAATTATTTTTGGAATAACATTAACATTCATATACATTTTAACAACACCACCTACAGTCTACACATATAGTAAATTAAATAATTTAAATAAAAACATTATAATATTTAGATGCTTATGTCTTATTTTATTGTTTAGTGCCTCGTACCTATTATGTGACATTGTTACGTGCGTTGCCCGTGAATCCCCGCGAAATCGATTCCGCGATTATAGGTACGTCGAATAATAAAATTATACCTAATATGTAAAAAATGAATAAAGCATTCATAATTAATAAATTAATTGATAAGAATGGTATTGCGATTACAAATAGAAAAAATATTTGTGATGGTTGGTAAAAAAAATAAAAAATAATATCAAACAAAAACGTTATGAAGAAAAATCATAGAAGGATAATAAAATTTAAATGTAATCACTACATTAAAACATTAACAATCACAATCCAAAGATTGTTTACATCTTTAACGAAGTTAGACACGCATATAATTTTAAAATAAAACGTTTAGTATATGTATCAATCACTTGCACAATCAATCCTAAATATTATGGAATAATTACATGGGGCCAATCATAATATTATAACAGTTATTTATTTATTTACATCAATCAATTAAAAATAACCGTAAATAGCTTAGTTAAATATTTGTTGAACAAATCAAAATATACTAGTTGATAGCGATTATGTACTTAGTGAATTCACTATAAAACGATATTAAATATTTTTACTGGATCATATTATAAATGTAGCCTTGTGTTGCGAAAATTATGTGACCCCTCCCCAACTCTCATTAACAATTTATAATTATGCCACTGACCTATACCACCTTATATTATAAGATACTCAAATAGTCAAAAACATGAAGTATCTTATTTTTTAAATATTAATTGTCACATAATATAATTTGGCGTTTGTGCTTTACTGCATTATAACACTATGCGTAACAACTATAGTCTATAACAATACTATTTGATAACGAGTGTATGCCCTATATTATAATCATATGAAACCAACCATTAACGAATAATTAAATATACTGTATGATAACAATAGTATACAACACAATAGTAACGTTTCAGTGTAAATAATTGGTCCAAATGTCCAATAACAATGATGCAATTATTATGGATACTATATACTATACTTATTATGTACCTATAAGTGAGTACTAAAATACGTATTTTCAATACTTTCAAAAAAAGAACTTGGATCAATTATTTTAAATACTTTCTTAAAGTAGCTGTATTTAAACTAAAATAGGATTATCAAATACTTATTCTTTTTAGTTTATATACTTTCTATTTTACAAGTGCGTAACATACCAAATTTTACGCTCAGTGGAACACGTTTATCTCCGTTAGTTCAAAAATAAGATCTTATGAAATTTAAAGTTAAGATCTAGATAATGATATAGGTTTTTCATTATATTTTAATTTTAAAGCGAGTTATGAATATTTTAAGATGTTCAAACAGTTTACAATTTTAAAATACAAATAACTGTCGCGTAACATAAGTTGTTATAAGACAGAGACAACAAATGTCGCTGTAAAGACCCCTTAAGTATCGTCAAATATGGTTATGCGATATTATAATTAATAGGGCTCGGATTTTGTAGCAAAATAAATCCTTAAAAAAGCATTTTAAGTAGCCAAAAAAAGCCAAAAATCATTTATTAATTTAATTCTAAAAAAGCAAATTTCAATTACACATAAAATTAAATATTAAAAAAGGAATTCACAACCATATATTTAGTCAAGTTACTTTCATTGAAACTCATTCTATTGGGTGCTAATATATTTGTATACATAGAAAACGTCAACGTCCACGTCAACCGATGTAATCGGTGCATATTTCATATAAACTAAATCATTTGAATCATACTGTTCCACATTTACGTTTAGTGCAGTGCCATTATGAATACTATTGACTTTTTGAACGTTCTGCCTAACCATTATTTTTTGAAAAAACATGATTGCACTTTTCTAAAATCAATTTCTCTACTTCGCCATTAGCTTCCTCTAACTTTTGTTTTGCTTCTAACACAATACCTATTTTTTTTAATTTTAAATTTTAATTTTTAACTTTTGGCATTTTGACGATTAAAGAAATTATTTAGAACACTATACGTTTATACCTCACTTATTTTCGATTGATATTGACCAGCCAACTAAAGTATTAGCACGTGCTATAAAAATACGTAGGTATAATTCAGATAATTTTCTCTTTCCTTGAGTCGTAAATACAACTATAGATAATTGTAGATAAAACTATTTCGGCACAATAACGACAGTTATTATTTTATTTATTTTTTTATATATTTATTATTGGTTTTTTCACTGGTTTTATAATTTCTGGTAATACTAATATAGTCCAAGACGTATAATATACATAGAAATAAGCTAAGTTTTCAAGAAAAATATATAAAAATCAAGAAAAAATAACCAAATAGGGAAAAAGCAATAAAAAGCAGATTTTATGGAAAAAAGCAAAAAAAGCAAAAAAAAGTTTATTTCATTAAAATCAGAACGATTCAAAACGTATTTATATAAAAGAATTATCTTTCTATCACACTTCCCTCAAAAGAAGCATTTGCTACAAAATCCGAGCCCTAATAATTAATGTATTATTAAACTATTGTTATAAACTAGCAATTGGGATAACTGCTTAGTTTATAATTTGCAGGTAGCAAGACTGTTGGTAGAGGATTTCTTAGGTAGAGTTGACGAAATAATTAGACTGGTTGAAAGTTTAAGTTGTGTATTGAATTCTTCTGCATAAAATATTCTAAGTCTAATTCGACAAAGTTGTTAAGATGTCTTTCGTGAAGGTGCTCGTCTGTACTGTGGTGTCACACGTCTAATCTACAGGCCGTTTCGGGTCTGGTTTTATAGGGCCTCCTGCTCTCCCACTCCCCCCTAGTCAATCGACATATCTGTGGATTTCACAGGACGTTGTTTAATTAATTATCAATTCATTCCCACGCCTGGTCATTCCAAGGATCATCGTGTCCTGTTATCGTGCTTGCAATAAATGTTATACGCCATCCGTCACTAATCAGATACTATGCATTATATATCAGAACAATATCTAAATATTATATTCATACATTTATGATTTAATTGAAGTTGTAGGATATATGGGGGAAAAAAGTTCAAAAAGTACAAAATTGGCTAAACACAGTGTATGACATAGATAAGATAAGATAATTTTAACAAAATATTATCTTGATAAAAATGACACAAATGTAATTTATCTAGATAAAGATAAATACAACAATACATTTATCTAGATAAATATAATATTGTTACGTTTATTTTTATATAAATATATATTGGCCAGAAGACATTTTTTTTGTCCTTCCTATAGTTTTTAGCATATAACTTTAAAAAAATTGAAATTATACCCCTTGGGCAAAGGGTAAACGAAAAATTGGTACAGTCTATCGTGTTTCGCAGTGGCGGCTCGTGGTTTGGACGACAGGACGATCGCGCCCCCTACTAAAATTAATTAAATGAAGAAAATTAATTGTATAATATTCTTAATTTTACATTTTTAAAAAATATTGCAATTTTTTAAATAGTAAAATAGTAATAAACTACCTACTTTACATTTGTCTATTACAATAATGGTCGTGTGCGAACTGGGTTTTTACTCTCAGATACCAGGAGCATATACATGTACGCATGTACACACGAGCAGTGTTTGGCCGACCGGAAGCGTCGTCCGAACAATATTCGTATTACGCATGTTTAAGCGACGCACTGCAATCGTGTGCGTGCTACCCATTTATTTTATTACGTTTATTATTGGTGCGATGTTATATACGGGTTTGGACGACCGGCAGCGTTTCATAATTTAAACAATTAATAAAGATGTAGGATTAGTATAATATAATATTATTGAAAACCATTAACCCGTTAAGTAATATTAATCGATTTATCCTTTATTACTCTTTTTTTCTCTTATATTATTACGTCGTTTTAATATCTAATTATTATGTATTATCCGAAATGTCAAAACTAATATTCTGGAGTTCACCACAGTGGCGGATCCAGGGTTTAATTATGGGTGGAGGTGGGCATGGGGGAAAAAAGTTCAAAAAGTACACAATTGGGTAAACACAGTGTAAGACATAGATAAGATAAGATAATTTTAACAAAATATTATCTTGATAAAAATGACACAAATGTAATTTATCTAGATAAAGATAAATACAACAATACATTTATCTAGATAAATATAATATTTTTACGTTTATTTTTATTGTTTTTTTTTTATTTATTTTTAAAATGGATGGGGAAATAATCCTATACCTAATTAATTTTAATATGCTCATTATGGTTAGTAGAGACTAGAGAACGATGGATAGTGCATGATGCCCACACACAGGTTCTCGTATTATCGTAATCAAGGCTGGGCAAGTTAATGATTTTTTATTTAACTCAGTTAAGTGAAGTTAATATGCATCAATAACAAAAAGTTAAAAATTAAAAATTTATTTGACTATAAGTTAATTCAGTTAAGTTAAAAGTTAATACACACTTTTTGTTAAATTTTTATTAAGTTAAAAAAAAGTTTATTTGTTTATACAACGCTTGTGTACTTAATTTTTTTCCAACCCAAAACTAAATTATAGGATATAGTGTTTATACTTCATACAGTATGTCTATATAAGTTAGATTCGAATGATATATATATTTTTAACTATAAAAAATTTACGATACATATTTTTTGACATGAAAACGAAATAGACTGAAATAGTGAAATATTATAAAATTAAAAACAAAATAATTAACTTAACTTACTCCTTAAAATGAAAAATTAACTCGTTAATTTCAGGTTAATTAAGACAGAAATTTAGTAAGTTAACAGTTAAGTTAATAAAAAGTCAAAAGTAACTAGTTAAGTTAAAAAGTTAAAATTAAATTAACTTTTTAACTTAACTTTAACTTTTAAAATCGTTAATGACCAGCCTTGATCGTAATACCGTCGTTGGCAATAATAACATGAAATATATTCTTCTAATTTTATAAATAATTTATATTATATTAGAATTTTAATAACATTGGTTTTATATTTTTGTAGGGGTACTATAATATTTATCTAGATAAGCCCTTTTTTTTATCTAAGCTAAACATTAGATAAATCGTAATATTTAATATTTAATTACCTAGATACTTTAAAAGATAATTTATATCAAATAATATGATCTAGATAATTCCCAACACCTACTAAATTCCCTTTCCCATCGAACAAGAAACTGAAGTCGAAAATCAAACCATATTTACTGCCCCAAAAGGCAGACACAAAGAAAAAAAAAGAAAAAACATAATTACTATATAGAATACTATTGCCATTAATAATGATTATAAATTTAATAATATAACTGACAACAGCAAGAACAACTGATATTTTTTTTCTATGAATGTCAATAAAATTGTATCTGTAGGGTCAAAAAGCTTGAAAATTTATAACAAGGTTCTTAATATATATATATGACAGTTGAAAAGTACTAAAAAAATTGTCAAGATTTATTTTCATAATTATTTAAAGTTCAAATTTTGACAAAATACGTAAAAATCTACAAAATGTGCAATTTATTTTGAGTAAGAAATACATAAACATTTTTCTCTTTAAATTTAATATTTGTAAATTTTATTCAAGATTCCTCATAAGTTTTTCTACCTTTATCGAAAAGAATGTCTACTAGAGAACCAAACTTGATGATTTGACCGTCAACATTTTCAGAAAAAAAAGCTTTACCATAATCCATTAAAAAATATACTAGTTGTCATTTGAAAAAATGAAATTGATTTTGCTATTGGTATACCTGCGTGTTTAACAATTTTGAAATTATTATAAAAAAAATTGCCTGTTAAAAATAAAGAAACACGTATTTTTTCGTTTTAACGAACCCTATGTCATCAATCCATAATCGTTAAAAAAAACCCGCGTACAATGACATAAGACGCACCCTGTATAAATATTTTGACACACTGAGCTTTTTACGGACAGTTTCAATTATAAGTTTTTTTATCAGTTGTATTTAATCTATGTTTTCAGGTAATTTTCAGTGACCCCCTCCCTGTTCTTGCATTTGCACACTGATTTTAAATGTTTTTAAATTACTAGAATTGTTCATAGTTTATGTATATCAAATCCTCAACCCGAAAAAACCTACATATACACGATAATAATAAAAATATATTTATACCAGGTTTGCACGAACCTGATGGTGTCGCTTAACATGGAATTGGCGAATGGTAATATTGCGGTCGCAAAGCTGTTGCTGACGCTCGGGTCGGTGGTCTCGTTGTACGCGTTACTGTAGCCTTTTGTCGGCAGCTCAAGCCCGTTCCGCCTGGTGTAGTTTTCCCCGAGCAGCGCTGGCAGCCACTCAGCGTAAGTTATGTGCTGAATGGATGCCGTAACGATTTTCCTGGCCTCCTGAAAAATACGTTCGTCTTCCCAGTGCGGGTTGACGTGGGACAGTAGTTTGGCCAACCGGTTGTGTTCCCTCATCCACAATGTGTGCATGACCGTCAGTTGGGGAAGCGCATTTGCCCGGATGTCACCAGCTCTATAACACGTGCCGCTGCCATACTGACAGGCGATTGATTCGGTGTCTTCCAGCGGCATATACTGCGGCTGTAGCTGGTCGCCATGGTTCTTGTTATCGCAGCCTATGCTTGTCAATAGTTGGCCGTCCAAGTTGGTCCTCAACGACCACGTCCGTTTCGCCGACGAACCGTATATCATCGACCCATCTAAATAATGAGTAGCTTGGTTCATCTGCGAAAAATAACCATGTTACGTTCAATTTGAAATTATCTATGATTATAGAGGAATTTGAAAAGTTAGTTCTCAACACTAAATAGGGGTATCAAAAATGTGCACCACTGCAAACAAACACCGTTTCTTATTTTGTAGATAGATTTCCTTTTAAAATTTTAATTATAATTATAATGACAGTATATAAATTTACCTAGTTGGTAAGTATTTACGTAATTTTGAGTATTATAACCAACATAAATATACGTTTATATCTTATATGGCTCTTACTTGTTCCTTGACTCCAAAAGTACAATCGGAACGCACAGCTGGCACCGAACGCGCGTAGTGCATACAACGATGAGGGTTACGGAAAAATGGATCTCCATCCGGTATCACAACTTGCAAGCACAACTCGTCGTATATGCTTCCAGGTATGAGCTCCGATCGTCCTTCTGCACAACAGCTCACGGATTTATAACTAGTCACTAAGGATTTAACATTAATTTGCATGCATTAATTACGATCAATCAATATAATATATGGTTATGTGTTAATCCTACGCATTCTAGACATTGCCGTGTGAGATAGATCATGGCCTACAAAAATCGTCCAGTACGCCATTGCCATCGTTTTGAAGTCATCTGGTGAGTGCTCGTCTTTGACAAATTCAACGCTCAGCGTTCTAGGACTGGGTCTGTAAGACGAAAAAGAATCTTCCCTAACTCCTGTATGGATAGTAAATGAAAACACATCGTTAGATACGTACAAAGGTAAATTATAATGTTATAATTATTACTATCAAAACTGTTAATATAGTTATTAAACAGCAAACGTTTATAAGCCGTGGTTGCTTTTCCCGAGTAGTAACGTTTCAAGTTGTTACAAGAACCGTCAGGACTACGATACTTCAAGTTCATCCCGATGCATGCTGTTTTGTTGTAAAACATGGACAAACAAATATTACCCAAAGATGTCTTGTCTAGTTTCACTTTCGATAAGTCTATGGCACATTGTCCTCCACCACTATCAAGTTCATTTAAATGGTCGTTAAATTTATGCATATTAATAATATATTTTTTAATGAGATTTATATTGTATATACTCTTGACATTCTCTATGGCGTATAAAGGAGGAAGCTTCAGAAACAATTTCAGCATGCCTATATAATGAATACAGTTCTTCGGAAAGCTGAGAATCGATCAAAAGTCCATGCTCCGGGCTTCCAATATCCATATTTAACCCAAACCATAATTTATCCTCCTCACGTCTCTCAATATCGCTGACAAATGTTTTAATATGATCATCTAATTCTTTGGTTTTGAGATGTTTGTACCAGTCAGTTCTTTTTATCATCAAACCATCATCTATACAGAACATTAAATCATTGATATCCTTTCGTATGAAAAATAATCAAAACTGAAGGTATAGTTATGGTTTATACCTTTAAAGTAGAACTCAGCTCGACCTCTGTAACATGATGGTAAGAATACCAAAATACAAATCCACAGATGTATAGATATCGAGGAACTCATTCTGCTAATTATATGAACTGTAATAATTAAAAAAAAAATATTTTATTATCAATTATAACTTTTACTTTATATATTTTACCTATTAAAAGAGCTGTTATATAGAATTCACTCAAAAATAATTTTTTCTGTAAAAGTATATATAATTATAAATTTTACGTAGCTTATCGCTTAAATGTTATGTGTCGTGTATTGATCAGCTTATACTAAGTCAATTCGTATATCCTAGGATGTACACAACGTGTTTAGTAAAAGCCCGAATAAAATTAAGAACTTCAGCATTTACTGAGCACAAAAAGGTTTATCCAGTGATCGGGCATTTACGGTAATATATATATATATATTTATATATAAATGAATGTTTGTTAGACCTCTGGGAACGATATAGACTAGTTTAAAAAGGGTTAAATTTGGTTTTTTTATTCATCGGATTTTAGTAGGTACGGTCAGGTTAGGTTAGGGTTATGTAATAATTGATTATATTAATCCACCGTATTATATAAAACTTAGTATTATTTGATACTTTAGAGTTAAATCAGCACGGGGTCTACCACAGGAAGATTGCCTACCTGATAATATACTGCTTCGAAACACAATTTTTATTCTGGGCAAAAGAAAAGTCAAGATAAATTTTGAACACCATACCTACACTGAATATTATATAACGAATTGAACAAAGTAATATAAATTAACGACTACCGGCTACACTATACATTACATATATTGTATGTTATTATAAAACGTAAACTCTGTAATAATATAGTACCTATATAATATATTATAGTACCTACTATTATTATGATTAAATTATCAAAAACTACACATTACATTATTGATAACGCAGCCACACATGATACTCACAAATTGATATGATCCTTATCTATAGATCCTTCACACCATAAGCAATTAAGCTAGACTTACAATAATTATGATAAATCGAATTTAGGATTTGAAAAAAATTGTATAGGTGATCGTATATTTTCTGGACACTTAATTATTCAATCGATTTAAATTTTAACACTTGATCAACGAGTTGAACATTTAAAAAAAATATATTTGAAAATAAACAATTTTATTAAGCAAGGAACGCTATAGTATCAAAAAAATTTAAATATGTATGGTAATATAATATCAATGCAGATATTATTTTTAAATTTTAACGATGAATGTTGTTATAATTTATAAGGGAGAACCTTCTTATTTACCTTTAAATAAATGTTTGGTAGGTACTCACCATAACTTGAATTATATTGTTTAATGTACAGATTCTTATCTTTTGACTGTTATCGTGTCATTTACTTTGTTTTAATTGTGTCGTTAAACACTGAAAATACTCATCCGAATATTACAATTATTTAACCAATTACGTTTAACGATGAGTTAAATAACTTTTAATAACTGGAAGTCTGCCTGTTATCTTGGCGAGTGGAGTCGGTGTCACGTGGAATCGTCGTCGATGCACCGATGTTTGTGGTTAGTTTCAACTGTCGGCCATTGAGTTATCGGGAGAACGACGATCGTATTGGGTCCACCCCCACCCCCTCCCAACCATGGAGTCATGAGTAGCGGTGACCAGTTTTTTCTCTGTAATTTTAGTCGAGGGGAATGCGACACTGAGACGCCGAGTTTTGTATTATTATCGGAAATCAGGAATTCACAAACCGGTTTAACGGTAGTGCTGTGTGTGTATTATATAATTTATGGTGTTCGAGCAGGAGCATTTAATTATTATAAAACGAATAATAAAAACGTTAGCCTATCAATTATTTGGAGCCGATTTCCACGTTCAAATTTATGAGACTTAATATTAAATCTTATAAGAAACGGAAATATAACCCAATTATAATATATTATTTATTATAAAATATTAAAAAATTTTAAAATTTTGTAGGTATAAATTTAAAGGAAATTGACTTTAGATATTCAAGACGATTTATTTCACCTTCTATATTTCATTTTCTATATAACACCGCCGTACGCGCAGGCACGGCACCCAGTGTCGCTGAGTGATTCGGCGAGGACGTAGCTACGACGTGCATGTGAAACGCCGATCGTAGTACGGGCTAGGTGATCTGAATTTGCTAAGTGTTTTATTTATGTGTGTTTTAATACAATAAAAGTGTTTCCGACCTGAAAACCCAAGTTAAACATTATTTTAGTCATTCTTACGTTCTTACCTTTTATAGGAACAGCGCCGGGATGTACGTACCATATGTGTCAATGAAGTTTTATTAAACTGAATAGTGCCAAGGTGGCAAGGTATATGTAATCTTTGAGTCATTTCAACTAGATAGGAACGAACTAAGAATTGACAAGCGCATACCATCGTACATTAACATTAGAGAATGTCATTAACTAGAGAATACGAGGGTAAGGCGTATAGTTGGTTTACCGTGTATTGTCTAATACGGGTGATACCACATTGTCATAATTATAAACATAGGTCTAACACAGATTATTCAACAGAACATTGGACATATTCTTATATATAATTATTTTTTATTGATATAAAAATGTAATATAATATTAATTAAAATTTATGTTAAGAAATTTTAAAATGTATAGTCATATTATAATACAATTTCCGATTTAGTACATTATAATAAGGATCTAATATGTACTACGTATTTGTGTCGTGTGTAATTTATTAAATATTAAATATAGACTCATAATTAAGTTGATTATAAGTACCTTTTAATTATAACGTGTATATACAGTGTGTCCCGTTTTAAATGTACCACTAAATATCTCAGCCCGATAATCTTAGATTGAAATACGGTTTGCTGCAATAGCTTAGGGGTACTGAAGTACACATTTAAGGACAAATTTCAAATTTTTAACTCTTGTAGTATGCGCATGCGCAATACAAATTTTTTTTTTTAAATTGCAACACCTATTTTTGTCACCGGATATGGATAGATTATTTTATTCTAAGTAATTTTCATCCATTGACCATAGTTCTAAACCAAAAATTGAATGAGTTACACCTTTTGGAAATTTTAAAATAATTAAATTTTTTCGATTTTACCAAAAACATTACACGCTTGAATTTAATACAAAAGTTAGTCATTTTTGAACTAAAATGAAATACATTTAAATAATTTAATACAGAATTACCAAAAAAAAAATGTATAGCGTCGATTGGAAATGTGTTTAGAAAAAAACGGAGGAAATTTTGAACATTTTATTAGATAAAAAAAATAAACATAAGTCAAAACAATGTAACGGAGTATTTTTTATTTAATTTCCTACTTCACATTCTTTATTAAAATCTATGAAAAAATCACTCAGTTAAAATTTAAAACAATAAATGTTTTTGGTAAAATCGAAAAAATTTAATTATTTTAAAATTTCCAAAAGGTGTAACTCATTCAATTTTTGGTTTAGAACTATGGTCAATGGATGAAAATTACTTAGAATAAAATAATCTATCCATATCCGGTGACAAAAATAGGTGTTGCAATTTAAAAAAAAAAATTTGTATTGCGCATGAGCATACTACAAGAGTTAAAAATTTGAAATTTGTCCTTAAATGTGTACTTCAGTACCCCTAAGCTATTGCAGCAAACCGTATTTCAATCTAAGATTATCGGGCTGAGATATTTAGTGGTACATTTAAAACGGGACACACTGTATATTTACGTTCAAAATATATATCCACCAACTATTACAGCAACTATATAGGTATGCTTTTTAATTGCAATTAGTACCTAATATAATATTATAGCCTATAATATTATATTCCTTATTGAGCATTCACATACCTGTCAATATAAAAAAATATACACAAAATTATAAATGTCATAAAATATCATGTTCGCTTGGTTCTATATGACGTATAGTTTCAAGTTTGTAATTTAATTTAAATTTTTCGTATCACATGATATATAATATATACTTATAATTATAGTCTATAGCATATATATTATGTTGTAAAATGTGATTGCAAGCGTTCATTTGTTTTACTATAATATGAATATATATATTATTTTATTGTCAACTATAGCTGCTAAACATATTATTAATATCTTATATTGTAATTACTATTATATTATTTTTTATTATTATGATAATGAAGATTAAAATAAAATTATAATATACTTTAAAGATTAAATACATATTTTTTTAGGAAATGTATTTCATGTTACATTTTAAGTTGCATTCAATTTGCGATTTGCATTGAAAATAATATATAATTTATTCGATGAATAAAAAATAAAAATAGAATAATAATTTTAAATATTGAATAAATTATGAGTATTAACAAAAAATAAATATTAATAGGTATAGTTAAATTATTTAATGTTACATAATAAGATACATTTAATTTCCAATTACTATTGGAAATAAAATATATTTTATTCGATGAATAGAAAATAAAGATAGAATATTAATAATAAAGATTGAATAATAAATTATGAGTTTTAAGATTTATTCAATTTTTAATTATCTTTAAAAATTAAATATTGTTGAGCTAATATTTATTCACACAAAACATAAAAACCAGTATTCGGGCCAAAGCAGAGCCGTCATTTAAGATGTTGCGGAGTATGCATACCTAAAATGTATCAAGATTGTATTTGGTCTGACTATAATTTTTCTGCGCCAGACAAAAATATTTTTTTTTTTATTGGCCTTAATGGGTCATTACAGTGAAATTTGTTGTCTCCGTCTTACAAGTGTGTAACTTAGAAAATTTTAGACTCATAATTAATTTAAGAATATTTATTATAAACAAGATATATAGGTAAAATGAAAATAAGGTTAGATTAAAGGCTGATTATTGATTATTTTTTTTAATCTATAACTTACACAATCTATACTAAAAAAAGTACAATAAGCCTAATGTAGGTTTTTTAAATAAAATTAAACGCAATGGCTTGAGTTACTTGAGGGAACAAACCATCCAGTGAAGGTACTTCCACTGATTATTGATTATTAAATTTAAAGTTATTTTTGAAATGTATCGACCATCTCTGACCAGTGATTGATGTTGATTTTTGGAATTAATTGGGAATTACAGAGTTGCAAATCAGCCATTGCAGGTATCAAAAATACTTTTTTCTGCATCATTCTGACATTATTGCTGTTATCACAAAAGATTCTGGCAAGCGTCACTTTTCTGATTTCTCTAATGATACATCTCATCGTTGGGCCAACCATTGAGTCTTCTTCGTGTTTCTCAAACAATGCACCTACCAAAAGTTCTATATCTCTCCAATGTTTGTATTGCTTCAATAGTCTATCAGTTGACTAAATATTATAATATACAGGAATAAATTAAGTACTATATCATTATTTAATATTTAATATATTTTTGAACTTACGCCTTCAACCATGATCTTGGATAAATCTTGTACACTTCTGATAGCTTTTAGTCGACAATATTTTCTAAATTCTGTGTATTTTGGTATACCATGATCGCGGGTTCGTTGTATATCCTAGCTGACGATGTCCATTCCGAACGCGTGGTTTGGATAAACACTGTATAAGTAATTTGTAAGCTGAAAAAAAATTCAAATCACTAATGTTAAATTATAAAAGTTAAACGTATAATATAGTCTGTTAAAAGGATTATCTAATGTAATGTCATTGCGTTATATTGATTGTATTTCAAAAACCTACCGTTTTAGTAAATAGCATATCAATTTTTTGTGTATTCTGCGTAGATAGCCCTCTGACAAGCTGATCCATGTAATTTAATAGTAAACCTGCAGTTGGTCGGTTGTAATGTTCCTTTAGTGAAAGACTTGCGTTGATCATTCGGCCTTCCGTATATAAACTAAAAAAAAAACGTAGGTTCATACAAATTAATAATTATAAGTAGGCTATATGCGATGATTCTCTTTAGAAACAAAAGCACAGCAATCGACATAATAATATATTCTTGTGTACATTATCAATTTTTAGGTTGGCACATGTATTAATTGTTGTCATATTATATTGTTGAGTCTACAATGTAGACAGTCGTCAATATAATTGTATTTAATATAATATAGGTAGTATAGGTGAAAATATATTTTAGTAACTTTTAAATGTAGATAGGTTAGACAACGAAGGAATCTGTGCTGAAGTGACAGTAGAATTTTTCTAATTTATAACACCGCCATTCGCGTGTATCAATAAACTTGTTTCTGATCTAAAACAGTGATTGAGTTTTATTTCAGCAATTTTACCTTCTTACATTTTAAAAATGAACAGTGGATGAGTATACGTTTATTTAAACCAAATAGTGCATGTTATATAAAAACTTGAGTCCTTCTAATTTAGAAGGAACCAACGTATTACCGACAACATATACTAACGTACTTCAACAGATTTTTCCACCTATTTTATTTCTTTTATTCAAAACACAATAGACCGTACTTATTTTCCTTTTTCCGCAAGGGGTCTCTATAATAATTGATTTGATAAATTTCATTGAATTAAAATTTTACACCATCCTTAACAGTGACACACTTGTAACCTACTGTACAGCAGATCGACATCCATTTACTCACTTTTTTTCTATGAATGTCATAAAACTTTATTTGTTGATTCAAAATACTTGAAAATTTAATACAAGGCTCCTACTATATTGTACAAAATTTTTCTTTTTTAATCCAAGTATTTCGATGTAATACATGATTCCTTATAAGATTATCTACCTTTATCAACAAAAAAAATGTCTATAAAAAAGTCAAATAAAATTTTTATGAGCTTTTGAAATTCAAATTTTTACAAATTTCAGTTGTTGTCAATTATTATATTATTAATTTTATAATAAAATCAATAGTATTCTATAGTAATGATGTCTTTTTTTTTTTGGTGTGTCTGTCATCGCTTTTTGGAGCAGTAAATGATTTACATGATTTGACAGTTACTGTCCGCCGGAGGGGCAATAAAATCATTTTCGATTACTTCAACACTCATCGAGTATTAAACTTACGACGCAGACGTGACAAAAAATATTTTTATTCAATTTCCCTAGTTTTATGTTTTGTGAACGTTGCTATAACTGTATAGGTAATGTATATTGATATATCCTTCTCTACTTGTCAATCTATTCAGGTGCATAACGAATATTATAAAAATTACATCTTATGGGTTAGTAATAATATTTTAAAATATACAATTTAATTGCAGTTAATATTGGATGATTTAAAACACATTATTGTTGTAAGATATCCTTTTTAAATTAGGGTGTAGTGTATCACAATATTGGGAAACTATAATTGCCTAAGCTCGACCAGAAATTTAAGTCTGCGCACGCCTATGTATATTCTTAATTTAATTATATGAAAAATTAATCAGTACTACCATTGATTATAAATACTACCACGTAGATAGGTACCTACTTGAAAAATTGTTTATCGTCGACGACACAGATATATAATATAATATATCTGTGGTCGATGATGACCGTTGACGGTACTCAATAGAGCTATACTATATAGTATAACATAGTATAAATAGTATAATAATATTATTTTGCTTTCATAATTTAATTAAAATATACTAACTAGTATAAAAAAAGGAAGTCTGTTAGAAAATAAAGTAAATATTTGGCTCCGAAATCCATTGGACCGGGACTGTTTGAACTGTGTACTAAAATTATGTGATACAATTTACAGATATTCTAATTATTAAGACTAATAAAAACCCATCATAATAACCATTTATAGTGTCTCCTTCACTATAATTACTTTTCATTTTGAATTTTTGAGTTTACTTAGTTGAGATATATTATTTAGTTATAGATAAGCAAGGACTTAGCACTGGCAGAGTTTCCATATCCCATGATAGGTAAGAAAACAAAACCGGCGGGTTTTGTATTAGACCTTTCTTATTACTTTTTTAGCCAACCGGTATTCTGGCCCGTTTTTTTCGAACCGAAAGTCTTACCTACATGGTTTGCACGAGGTGTTTGTGGCGCCGGCTACCAGTTTTTATTGTTTGGTAGTTTTTGACCTTCGGTCATCAGGTGTGCGAAAACAAGACGCCGAGTTTTGAATTGTTGTCAGAAATCAAGAATACATATTAGACCGGTTTTAAGGCTCTTTATAAACGAGTGTTAACTGCATGTGTTACATCGATCGGTTTATATAGACGATCCGAAAAATAAACCAGTAAGGCTGGCCATTCAATATTACTATTGATGATTATGATAATAATAATATTAATATAACCCCCATATGACGTATGTGAATATCGAACGGAGGACAGCAAAATGACACACGAAGAGATTCTGTTTCTGTGTGAATTACACATAACTAGACATGTGCTATATTAGGAATATTCCCGGAATATTCCCCAACCTCTCAGGAAATTTCTTTAAAAAAAAAATGTATTATTTTTATAATATTCAGTATTTAAATTTCAGTATGTTTATTTTTATTTTTTCAACATATATAAATGAAAGTTGGATCGTTTATTTTGTGATAATTGTACAGATTTTAATTAAGAAATTAAATTATAATTACTTAATAACTTTTTTTAAAGAATAAATATCTAAACTGACATAATATCAATAAAGAGCTGTCATTTGGATCATTTACAACCATAAGTTTAATTTAAAACTGAAACCTATGATCAATATTTTAAAACTTATTATATTCCCGGGAAATTCCTAAACTATATTCTCGGGAATTTGCCCATCACTACACACAACACACCATAATTCATATAAAAATAATTCGACGCGACTAAATTTTTATTATATTACATTAAACTTCCATGGCTAAAATGGAGACACAATGGAGTAACTATATTATTAAACAAATTCTAAGCTTGATCTAAATAATATATATAAATATTAAAATATTATATCGACCAAACTATGTTACGCTAAAAAACAGGATATTTATTACAGTTTGGTATGTTTCAATATAAGGTAAGTATTACAATGGATTTCAATATTTAATATTAGGTCTCTTTGAATTACTTAAAAATAAAACATTGTAATTTTGATTATCGTTTTATTTTTATTCATTCACTAATTTATATCCACCATATTTTTTTAATTACAATAAAAAATACATTAAAAATACATATCATTATCTGCAACTCTGCAAGCAGCAATAACGTCTGGATCTCGAATTTTCTAATGATTAAAATCGATGGGCAATATATTATTATACAAATTAAACTCTGATATTAAACTCTACAAATGAAAGTTGTCCTATCGATCCACTTATTTTTAACCACTGTGGATTATCAATATATTATTTATTAACTCAATTATAATATTATTATCAGTTTTAATTTAGTGTCTTGGCCTGTTTCAAAAGTGAAATAAAATTTCCCTTTTTCTATGATCAATTTTAGTTACTTACACGTCAAAAACACAGTTTACTTGCCCTTAGGTGTGGACTCTTGTTGACAAAAATAAATATTGATTTAATTTGGATATAAATATATAAAAATATATAATATATTAATATGTGTGATGTACTGATGTGTCTCCAGCCAGTGCTCGAAATGGACAGGAACGCACCGGAACGGCGTTCCGGTTCGTAATATAAACTTTGCGTCGGTTCCGGTTGGTGAAAATTAAAATTTAAGAGTTCCGGTTCGTAAAAATCGACAGTAACCCAATCTAGAGGATTAAATTTTATAAAATTTTCTTTCGACAAAATATAATATACTTAATATAGAGAGAAGTTCAATTTTTTGGTTTTTGGTTTTTGGTGCAACTCTAAAACAAATGACCGTAGGTACATGAAATGTTGACTGAATGTTTATATTAGCATTTTCTATACACTATAACATTTTCAGTTTCCATTTTTCTATAAATATCAATAAAATTGTATTTCTGGGTAAAAAAGCGTGAAAATTTAATGCAAGGCTCCAGATATATCGTTACGATAGCAGTTGAAAAATATTAAAAATACATTGGCACAATTTTTTTTTATAAGTATTTAAAGTTCAAATTTTGACAAAATTTATCAAATTTAAAATTTAATAATTATTTTGTAGTTAAAAATTTATAAAATGTTCAACTTTTATAGCTAAGGATTGAACATTTAAGACAAGGTTCCACGTAAATAGGCTATATATAAATAACTTTATTCACAATAATATCATCAAATATACTTGGTAATGTCATAGGCTGTCTGAACGTTTTCGTTTAGAATCATTTTCCTTATACAATGATATTATATCATTGAATTCAAATTTAACACCATCCATTACACTTGTAACCTACTGTACAGCAGAGCGACATCCACTTACCCACCTTTTTTAAGCTTAAAATTACTCATATTATTTGTATCTTTTTAACTTATTATATTGTATTGTTAAGTAAACACGAATTGAAATAATTAAAACAATATTATAATCCGCATATTAATTTTATGAGCGTTCCGGTTCGTAAAATTTTCCATTTCGAGCACTGTCTCCAGCTATTTCAAAATCCTACAACTAGTGGTTCTATTTAGTATTTTGTAACAACGGACAATGTAAAATTCTAATCCAAAAAATAAATTACCAATATCAAACCCCTTTACACGCGGTTATGGCGTGGCTATTTTGCCCCCGTCTGATTTTAAAAGCTGCACGATGTCACGATGTGCTCGGTGGTTTTCGATTAACCATTATTGTGTTATATTAGCGCAAAAACATGCCTATATTTATAGACAATTATTATCTTGTGTAGGTACTAAGAAATTATTATCCCAATGATCAATTGGTAATTAATAGTTGGATTACATTTATTATTTTTAATATAAATACATATTGTGTGGATAATATATATTACATAATAGGTACATATATTACATATGTAGATATGTGTGGACGGCTGGAACCCGATTGAGCACAGTTTACCTTTTTCATTACCCAATTGAGCATAGATACAATTAAACAATAGAAATCCAAAATATAACACGATTGAGCATAGAAATAAGTACAATGTTGCCGTTCCACAAATCAAAATAAAAATTTAAAAAAATTGAAATATTTACAGGAATTATTTTATAATAATCATCAAGCTATTAATTAGTGTATAAAAATATAAAATGAAATTATTTTACAAATATATACAATATACATAGTTTATGTCCAATACAGATTAGTCTTAAAGTTAATAATAAAATAATAATTACATAATATAAGAAAAAATATTAAATTTCATTTGTTTTATAAATATATAATATAATTCATATCCTATACAGATTAGTCTTAAAGTTAATTTATATATTTGATTTGAATATTTGTATTATGTGTCAACGTTTTAAAGTGGTATCCCTAAATACTTGTTTCCCACTTTGAATAAATATTTTAGTAAATCTTTAGAACATTTATTTCTTAAATATTCATCGTAAGCCATTATAGTTGCATTAATTTTTTGCATTTCAATAAAACTCATACTTTTATAACTGTCGGTTTCAATTGACCGAATTTTTGTCATCGTTTCAGCTTGCGTTTCTTGTAAAACCATATAAATATTCCCACCGGCTTTATATATAGGTACTAGTATTTCAAAATACGAGTGTAGCCTAGCTGGTTGTAGTCGGACAGAAAAATTGGCAACGTTGCATTCATTTGACTGTGCTCAATCGGATTGTTAAAAAATATGGATCGTGCTCAATCGGGTTGTTTCAAAATAGGGACCGTGCTCAATCGTGTTTCACCGGTGTGGACATGCGTGAAAGTAGGTATGCATGTTTGTGTCTAATGAAAGAAAAGGAACATAATAATATATTAATATGTGCTTGCGAGTAGTTGTTTTTTAAGTTACCCATTTGGTCTGGTCAAAACTTTTGCCCCCTCTATTAAAAACTGAAATGACGCCACTGAGTGTTTTTAACTGTAATAGTAATAAATATAGGCCTACTTGATAGCGATTAGCGGTAACATACCGATAGACAATGGACGGTGGATGTGTTCCTATATTACAATTTATTTTTATAGCCTAAAAAAACCTAGGAGAACATTTTTAACAGGTCATAGAATTTCCGATAGCTTTCTGATATTAAGAAACTGTTAACTAATTAATCAAAGGTTATATTAAATTCTATTTAGAACTTAGGATATAAAAACTACTGATTTTTATAACAATTTAAAAGAGGGCCCTACTATAGGCTATAGCTATGTTATGATAAGATAAATTAAATTATTTATCTGAGTAATCACTGTAGTTTTTTAAAAAACCCTAGTCCATGTACAAAATGTGTCCGCTCCACTGAGCATCCCCTGGAAATAGTTCTAGTGCCGTGCCTGATAGTTATTAGTATAGTATAGTGTAAACTGCAAGAATTCATATTTGCTTATATTTAGTTAATATATTATTAAATATATTCTGTTAATTAAACACAAAATAAATCCATAACATTTTCAATTTAACTACTATAAACTGTTTATTTTATTATGATTGCTTCAAACAGTAATTCAAGAAGGTGTTCAAGAAGTGGTCCAAATGTATGTTTTATTGCAAATTATAAAATACTGAGTAGGTATAATACATTATTATAAATAATTATATCTATTTTAGTAACAGTAAAAGATCTGAAGGAGAGAATACATTTGTTATCCAATTTGTTCTACACTTGTGCCATTAGAACTCAATATTGTTGTGATATTTAAAATCTCTTAACACACGATCTGCCTATGAATTTCGACTGTAAATTTTCAGAAATTTATGACCTTCCTAAATAATGTATCAAACCGTCGTGGAGTGGTAGGTAAGCCAGTAACTGGACGGATACCTACGGTATGTCGATTATGTCGATATTGATCCATAATAATAAGGTAATAATATTAATACATACGTATTCAGGTATTGTTTTAATACAATTTTGGATTTAAGACTATTATATTATTAATAATTGTAAATTGTAATAATCGTTTAAAAAATTGTATGTTCAAAGTAAATATGTTTATTTTTTTTCTAGAATTTTAGGATGTTGTGTTGTATTTATTTATATTTTTGATAAAAAAACTCTCTTAAATTAAAATAATACTCTCGTTATGTTACTAGAATATAACTCATATAATTGAAAATCAAATTTACTTTTTAACTCTAATTAACTATTATGCAGAAGTATAATTAAAATATAAATCAAAATAATTTGAGAGGATTAGATGATGATAAGCTTCTGTTAAACACAATACAAATCTAAATTGATCACGTTTTAATAAAACATGGTATTTAGCATAATATTAAGATAAGACTATGATACTATATATTTTGTCATAAGAATATAACATTCCAAGCTGCTTGTATGGTTTTTATTCACAAAGTATTAATTTTTTTAAGGAAAAAATAAATAATAGATCAACCCTTTTCTGATTGAAATTAATTAATTTATTTTTGTGTTCTACATGGAATTTAATTATCTGAAAATATTCAGTTGTCCACGAGTTATCCATATTCCTGTGAAGTTGTTATTGTCCGCTGAAATACCCTAAACGGTCAACTATATTTTATTTCCTCTTGACATGTACTATCGAGTGCGTGGGCATAACCATCTACACTAATACACAAACACACAGTACACACTCACGAGATCGTGCGACTACGTAACGATATGTCAATTAAGTTGCCAATAATTTGCTCCTTAATAAACACCAGCACCGGGTGCCTTGATTAAAAATTACTAATAAAGAAAATCACAATAATGGATAGGTTACACGAGAAATCGAGTGAATATCAAATGTTGATACTACTCTATAGTAGATATCTATTTGTAACGCAAAATTCTTATATATATGAAAAAAATGTTAAATTATTGATTAGAACAAAAGTTATTTCATTTGTCAGGTTTTGCTGTTACATTCTATATAATATATTATGTTATACCTAACTTATAAAGTATGATGTGATTTAAACATTATTTTTACAATAAGTTGTAATATATTATTATTAAATTTAAATTTAAAATTCATTTAATTAATTCAACAAAAAACACAAAAAAAAAATGATTACTTTCAATACCACGCTTGGGAAATAAACGAGTATTTATATTATATTGATACAATTATAACTGTTAGGTACCTAGTAAGATACCATTCCCTCCTATGTAGAATCTAAGACCTAAGTTACCTACTTAGATATACCAAATTATAACACGTTTAATATAATTGGTTATGAGTATATGACTTCAGACTAATTTATATTATATACTTCATATACCAATATAATATTATAATTTATAATATTACAAAGTGTCAATTTTTCTACTTTTAATGTTCTACCATATAAAGTGATCTATAAGGCTATAATAGAACCATAGTGCAATAGGAACCTAGTTGTAAAAGGTACTATATAAAGGTACTATGTAAATGTCATAATGTAGTTGACTCATGAGTGATTTGCTTAGAAATAAGATACAGGCCACTTAAATCATGTTTCAAGTAATTTTATTTTACAATTTAAAAATAAAAATCTTATCGTTAAATAGGTAATAGAAATGTGAAAACCACGATAGAAACAAAATTTAAAAATATGTAATTATTCCTGTCATTCTGTCTCTGGCATAAAATTGAAATTAATTAAACTGCACCTTTTCGCATCAAATTAAATCACAACAAAAAATATATTTAGAAATGTAAGAATATTCATTGAAAAACCAATTTTAATAAAAATTACACAATGTATTATAAAAATTATAAAAAATATCCTATTATAAAAAAATGTCATAAATATGAAGTTAAGAACAAAAATAAATAAACTTTTAACAAAACATACACAATTAAATATTATACCGGGTAATTCTTTTATCATTTAACACTCATTATTTTAAAAAATATAAATGTTTTTGAAAAAAGAATAATTTTTAACTATGACAACGTACAGTTTTATTTTCATATTCCAAAGCAGAAGTATTTGAATACACACAGGGATGGGCAAGATACTCAAAAATCGATACTAGATACTAGATACTTGGATTTGGAGTATCGAGGTACTAGATACTCGATACCTACATTTTAAGTATTTAGATACTTGATACTCGATACATTTGAAAAAATTAGTCAAAGCCTATGACGCATAGGATTTTTTTTAAATTTTATTTATACACAGTTAAGTAGGTTATGAATCTAGACAAATGCATTTAAATTTAAAATTCCAAATATTAGTATAAATATATTATAAGTCAATCGTTAAATTAAATAAATAAATAATAATAAAAAAAAATTATAGATAGGTATCATATCATATTCTTAAAGACGTAAAGTCCCATTCAACGTGTATTTGTGATGCGTCCCAGTACACAGATATAACTTAATATGACTAATAGGTTGAAAAATAATTTCGTACAAGTGGCACTGCAATTAAATTATGGATTTATAAATTTAAATTCACAGTGCATATTATTTTACATATATTATAGTATTATATTAAAACATAGTCAAACAGTCACGGTTGGTAAATAGGCGAGTAAAAATTAATAAAAAATTAATTTTTCAAAGTATCGAGTATTTTTTAACAAAATTATTTTGTGAAATACTCGATACTTAGTCTAAAAATGTATCTCGATACAAGATACTCGATACTTCATATAATTGTATCGAGATACAAGATACAAGATACGTATCTTAGATACTGCCCATCCCATGATACCCAAAATAAAATTTAGGACGAGTAGATTATAAGTTATTAGTTACAAGTATTTTAAGTTTTGAAGAGCACACAAGAGTAGAACGAGGTTACCCCACATTATTTTGGACCAATACACCGCTCATATCAACTTTAAAACTTTTTATGCGCCAACAATTGGTTCATAATAAAATAATCACCTAGTGTATATTTATCAAAGGTAAAAATTAAATAACGGTATTAACAGATGACTGTGCGGATTTTATTATACATCCATGTTTAAACATATATTTCAACTAATTTATAATTTATTATGATCATCAATATATCAATAAATAATCCATAAACATTTAAAATTAAAATGATTTCAAAGTAGTGTATTTGTATACATTTAATTAAGCAATACAACTACCTACCTATAATCAATTTGTTTATTAAAGATTATTTAAAATTTAAATAAAAAGTTAAAAGAAATAAAATTTGACTATTATTCTGTTATGAATGTTTATGAGACTTATCATAATTCAACTGTAAATAGATTAAATAAAATATATAAGTACCTAATAATATTGCTATCACATTTTTCCTTTATTGATGGCTCAAAGATAAAATTGTTTATAAATCAGAGGAGCATTTGACTTTATGGTGTGGGGGAAATTAAAAGGGCATTAACCATATTTATGAATATTTTAAAATTTTATTTTTTATAAAGCAGTATGTTTACATCGCAGGGATGATTATTTACCTGAATTATACAACTACAAATCCCCATATATCTCATCTACTCAATTGAATAATTTATTCAATGCAAGACTACATTTAAAATATATATTGTAACTAATTAAGTTAAATTATAAATTTATTACTCACTAAGTCAAATTAAATTAAATTATAAATATTTTTAACAAAATATTATATTAACTGCTTACTTTTTATTTGAGATGTGTAGGAACATGTTGGTATTTATAGGTATTCCATAACATTAATGTCCATTACAACACATTTATTGAGTTTAGTATTAGGGCTAAGAACTGCACTTCCTAAAATAAACAAAAATTGAAAAAAATACAAAACTATTAAATTAAATACTATACTTAAACTAAATTGAGATTAATAAGGAAAATCTTAGTACGTTAAAACTCTTTAGAGACTGATCATCATGCAATTATTTAATATCTGTCTCAATACATTGACCTGAATTTGGAATTTATTTTGTAGTCTAAAAATATATTAGGTATACAGTTCAAATTAATGCTACATTACCTACCACTGGTATATTTTAAAATCATTTATTAACATTTTATCGTGTATCCAGCCCAAAAAAATATTTATTTTAAAAAAACTATTATAAGTAATTTGAATAAATTGAATATTATATTTCAAAAAGAAAAATATAACAAAAAGTAGAAAAGTAATCGTATTCCTCATTAGTATGTAGTTGATTAAAATCGACCAGATAAAATATTTTATTAATACACACAATAAATCATTTTCTAACACATTACACATCATGAATTACTTACATAAACATTTAATGAAGACAATTCGTTCAATTACTAGTATATTACATGCTTCAGTATACTTTGGTATTTGAATCCAACATTTTTTTTTAGAATTTTTAATCAATTGTTTTTATTGGTTTGGAAGCTTATTACAGTACAAGGTTGTGTTGTATTCTATATTGACACCGTAAAATAAACAGATTCTTAAATAATTATAATGGATTATATAAAAATTTTTTAAGCATCGCAGCATTAAATTTAAAATGACCTTCCTATTGTTAATTTTGGAAGCTACTAATTGTTGTCAGCTAGTAGCGAGGCTGGGCGAGTTTATGATTTTTTTTAACTCAGTCAAGTTAATATGCACTGAAAGGACTGAAAAGGACTGTAAAATTTAAAAATAATTAGAGATATACTCTAAGGACTAAATCCAACAGAATTATTGAATGTTGATCTTACACCACTTGATATGGTTAATATGAAGTATGCTATCATTACGTCAGTCGATGTAAAACGTTCATTCAGTCAATGCAAAAACATTTTATGACCAAATTGTCGCCAATTTACATTTTTAAATCTTAGACAATATTATGTAGTTTCACATTGTTTTAATAATTAGATAAGAGATAAGATTTTTATATTTATTTTTATTGTTTAGCGGTTTTTACATATTCCAATTTTTTTTTACATATTTTGATGTAATTTTAAGTATTATAACCAACATAAATATACGTTTATGGTTATGGAATTATCTTATATGACTCTTACTTGTTCCTTGGGTCAAAAGTACAATCGGAACACACAGCTGGCACCGAACGACCGTAGTTCATAAAACGAATATGGTTTCTGAAAAATGGATCTTTACCCGGTATCACTACTTGCAAGCTCAACTCGAGGTGTATGTCTCGAGGCATGAGCTCCTTCCGGCTATTTGAACAACAGCTCACGGACTTATTACTATTCACTAAGGATTTAATATTAATTTACATTCATTAATTACGATTAATCAATATATATGGTTATGTGTTAATCCTACTCATTCTAGAAATTTCCGCGTGAGATTGATCATGGCCTACAAAAATCGTCCAGTACGCCATTGCCATAGTTTTGAAGTAATCTGGTGAGTGCTCGTCTTTGACAAATTCAACCCTCAGCTTTCTAGGACTTGGTTTGTAAGACGAAAAAGAATCTTCGAAAACTTCTGTTTGGACAGTAAATGAGATTACATCACTAGATACGCACAAAGGTAAATTATAATGTTATAATAATTACCATTAAAACTATCCATATAGTTATTAAGAGCAAACGTTTATAGAGCCGTGGATGCTTTTCCCGAGGAGGAACGTTTCAAGTTATTACAAGAACCGTCAAGACTACGATACTTCAAGTTCATCCTGATGCATGCAGTTTTGTTGTAATACATGGACACACAAATCTTACCCGAAGATGTTTTGTCTAGTTTCACTTTTGATAAGTCTATGGCACATTGTCCTCCAGCACTATCAAGATAATTGAAATAGTCGTTAAATTTATGCATATTAAGAATATTTTTTTTTTAATGAGATTTATATTGTATATACATTTAACATTCTCTATTGCGTATAAAGAAGGAAGCTTCAGAAATAATTTCTGCATGCCAATATAATGAATACAGTTCTTCGGAAAGCTAAGAATCGATCAATAGTCCATGCACAGGGCTTCCAATTTCCATACTCAACTCATATTCTATATCCATCCCATGTTTTCCAATATCACGGACAACTGTTTGAATATGATCATCTAATTCCAGAAGCTTGAAGCAAGTTTGAAGCAAACAAATAGATTTCCTGTAGTACCTACTTATAAACATGAGATAAATTATTAAAAAAACTATCATTCATTCGGTTTGGATATTGGATATAAATAGTTTAGTATTGCTATTAGAAGAACACATTAATATAATTAATCTACAAAAGCTTAGCGAAGAGTGTAATTATTGATGACTAACAGCATTATGTAGATTATTCTGAACAAAAATTTGGTTACAACTTACGAGGCATTAATTTGTTGTTTTTATAATGAAGTAAAACATTTTTTAGTTATTTATTTGATCATTAAATTATTATTTATATTGTCAAGCATTTATTTGTTGTAAATTTAAAGCTACATCAAGTAGAGGATTCTGTACAATAGGATTTAATGATTTGATCATTAGGTTCCCCTACTAATATTATACAACAATAATTAATATACAATCATAATATTCTAAAATGGTTTATAGTTTATACACAATAATTATATTATATTATATTACTTTAAGCTTATTTAACAAATTTTCCAACAATAAATAGTGATTATGAACATTGTTTTGCAATAATAAAAATTGTATTTTAACATTGTATTTCATGGGCCACTAAATTATGTTAAAGGAAACATTAGCTCACTATTGATTGATTCAATATTTAGTAATTGTTTATGTAACCAGGTATATATATTATTATATTATTTTTACAGTATCAATAAATTTTTAACTCACTTAACAGATATTTTATTTTTTAATGTATTATAATTATCAAAAATCCATAATATGTCATTCATTGAATTATATTCTTCTCTTAAATATGCATTGAATACACGCATTTTTTCGAAATGTTGTGTCAATTCTTTTGTCATTTCCCACCAAGTATCATCAGTTTTTAATTCTCCAAATAACATCATATTTTGTCCTGTTGTATCAACAATATCAGCACCTATACCTAAAAAGATAAAAACAAATTTAATTAAAAACCCTATCGTGTTTTAAAAACAACAAATATCTTACTATCACAAGTTGATGTAACAGTAATATCTATGTTAATTGGAAGTTTAGATTCATAGTCCGTGTCTGGTACAAATCTGTATATATAATGTTCTTGTAAAACATATTGTATTTTAGAAATCAATAACCATAATCCTAACTGTTACTGAAAATCATAATAATATTACAAGTTTTCAAACAATTTAATAATTACAGCTAATACAAATTAATACCAGAACTTAAAAGTACATAATATTAACGTAACAATTTGTTCAAATATGTTTTTATGATGATCTTACGTGTAACATTACTATAAACAGATGGTTCATAAATTTCTTCTTAAACCTTAGGAAATGAATCCAATTATTTTACAATAGGTATTAAGTGTTAATTTATTTCCTCTGTATCTCAACATTTTAATTATCTACAACAAAATAATAATTGTATAAAATTCATTATTTCTCATAACATCATAATACATTTACCTAAATAGTTATTTTAAATAGTTAAATATTAAAATATTAACAGTGTAAACAGTGAGAGGAAGTAATAATTTAATGGAAACAAATAGCAACAACCAATTATTTTGTTATAATATGTAAGCATACAAATATTTAGGTAAAATGACACTTAGTACGGTTGATTATTTAAAATGCATAACCCGGACAATTTGTACGGTCAGGTAAAAAGGTAGATTGCAGAACGCGGACACTTTGCACGATCAGGTAAAACTTTAAATTGCAGAACACGGACACTTTATACTAATATATTATATTTAATACAAACATGTCAGAAGTCATGAACAGACCATGTTATTAAGCTTAAATATTATTTGGTAGATTTAATTATCTTATACATTCAAAATAGGAGAGAATTATTACCTATCAAAAGTAATTTTTACTTGTCATTTCGCCATACTGTACACATTTTTAATTTACTTTTTAACATATTATTTGGTAATAATGTAATACAATTATTATAATTTATAATCATGTTTGATTATTTTGATAATTTCAAGATTTTTAGGTCATCAAGTTTCTAAATTAATTAAAAATATATTATAGCACCAATTAATATTCGGCTGTTATCTAACCAGTTTGTTAAAAAAACTGATTATTATGACTGTTGTTCATATACTATATTTTAAAACACTTTTAATTGACTTTTTGTTTTAATTTTTAATTTTTACATTTTAATAATTGACATTATTTATACTTACTACTTAGATATATAACTTGTATTTACTCTACTTATGTTTTATGTATATAATAGTACAAACTGTCTGCGGTCTGAATTGAACATTTTTACCCAACCGTACAAAGTATCCGCAATCAGCAATGTACCTTTATACCCGACCATACAAAGTGTCTGCGTTTTGCACTTTTATTGGTCGACCATACAAAGTGACCTAGAACCAAATATTAAAATAAAAAACAATTGAAAACTGCACAAATCGACCATTCCTTAATTATCATGTGTAAACTTACTTACGATTTTATTTAAATATTATCAACTTAATTCCTATGAGCTAAATGCCTAGATGTGCTATATTTTATGAAACAAATGGAACAATAAGAATACAACTGAGTAATATAGTTAATCCCTGCAAAAGCCTATAAAATAGGAATATACTTTTCGCAACATTTTAAGTAAATGCTGCGTTAATACAATTATTGTTAAAATTACCAGTTGACAATGAGCAATAATTGGAATAGAATAAATACAAACTAATATTGAATACTATATTATTATGTTGGAAACTCCTCTTCTACCTAAGTACTCGAATAATAGAAAAACTTACCGTTATTTTTGTTATCATCGTCGACGTCCTATCATTTATCAACAAAATCAAATTTTGTCATCAACACCGCTCCGCATTGCCCACAAATCATACGGTCGATTTCCTGGAGCAAATGTACTTTACCACCACATTCAAATTGTTCGATTATTTCTTTCGGAACTTATTTATATTAACTATTTAGGAACAATGGTGCAATCAGAATTTGTCGTAAACCATTATTTTAAAAGTTATAGCTGTTACGTCCTAACCGACGTCGATATATACATCAACGCAGAAATAGAATACGTGATGTACTAGGTATGATGAATGTTTATTAACGTAGTACAAAAATACAATGTTATAATATAAAGATAGAATATAAACTGTGAGTGGTGTTACGACCTGACTCTGAAGATCCCTAACCGTCTGAAGAGCTCTTGTCCTGGGCTTCTATATATATGATTGTGTCCTTTGGAGTGGGTGGTTGTAGTAGTGGCTAAGCTCGGTCATGAGACAGAGTTCGGGTCTCGTATTTGGTATGCTGGTCGACTCGTATCCTGCGTATGGGCGTTGGCTTTCCAGGAAAGATACGTATGTGACGGCACCTTCTATACTTTAATTGTTTTCTCTACGATTTTGCAACGACCTCCGCATGTTATACTATACTAATTGCCTTATTAGTTATAGTGTCAAATATTATTAGAAACGTGCGGCGCGCTGTACATAGTTAATATATGATTAATTAATACGTGGGTACGTAACATAGCCATCCAAAGTTTGGGTTATTACGTTTATACGCATGCGCGCCACACTACTTTAATGTCGCGCGCAACGCCTATAGTTAATTTCAAATTTTTTTATACGTATTTTAACGACTTAAGAATGATGGTGAAATCACAATTTGCCCGATCAGCGCTGCGCTCGGACAAAAAAATCAAAAATATCCCCCAATTTGCTGTGTAAAACCACCTTGGGGAGGCCTCGATATTAAACAAAGATGTTAAAAAGCACATAATGTGATAGCGTTGCACTCCCTCGCTACGCTGCGCTCGGACAACGATAAAAAGACACGATAAACGTAGCGTTGCGCTCATGCGTAAAAAACGCAAAATTGCTGACTTCCAAAGGCCATAACTTCAAAACCAAGTCCTACCGACAAATTATGATTGTACCATTGTTCTTAAATAATTAAAACAAGTATGTTCCAAAAAAAACAAAATCAAAAAATTTGCATGTGGTGGTAAAGTGCATTTTAGCCCTATAGGTTAACTCAGTTATTTGTACCGTATCGTGAAAATGTTCATTGTCTACCGTGAAACCCGAAACAATAAATTATAAGTTGTAACGCAGTTCAGTAATATTGCACACATACAAATCGTGCCTACGCGGGACATGATAAGGACCCTGTATGTTTTGTTGCATTACAACATTTCTAGGGCACTTACTAAAATAAAGCAAGGTATTACACCAGACAGTGACTTAGAATTTATAAACATCCCTGAATTTATGATTAAAATTAAAGGCTTGTCATGGCCTAAGGTTAGCCATTTTAGGTTTTTTAAATGTTGAATGTAGCATTTTTTTGTACAACTCAATAATTTTATAATTTATAATATTTTTATAGCATAATTATTTGAAATGCATTCTTATGACAACTGATCAAATATATATTGTAAATATGTTTTTAAGGATATTGAATTATCTGTCTACATAATAATGTGTCTAACAACTCTAACATAACATAGCATGACAATATGTCTATAGGTATAGCACCGTGTTTCACAATATATCAATAAATGCATATCAGTTAATGCTTTTTGTAAATTGTTTGTAACTCAAAGCTAGCTTTAAAAATTAAATATAATAAAAAAGCCAATGCGATGCTCTAGATAATAATCGTACCTATAAATTCTATAAATGGTCCATTAACTCTATTTTTTAAACCAACTGAGCGAAACGTGATCTGCTTGGCTTGAAATGTGCTAGTTACGCACTTGTAAGACGGAAGCAACAAATGTCTGTGTAGCATCTTCTTAAGTACAGGGTATAATGTAGGTAGTGTTTGAAAATGTCATAAAATTTAAAATTGTAAAATATTTCAGTACTTTAATACATTTTTTTTTTTTAAATAAGTTTATATTTACATTTAATTGTAATAAATTATCTTCATAATGTTATGGTATATTTATACAATTATACCTAACCTTTTGTTCACTTATGTTTTTCTCTCTAAGTCTTGAGCATAATAACTGCTGAGCTATAATAATTTAAATATTGGAAGCAAAATAAAAAAGGTGGGTAAGTGGATGTCGCTCTGCTGTACCGTAGGTTACAAGTTGGTCACTTTAATGGATGGTGTTAAATTTGAATTCAATGATGTAATATCATTGTATAAGAAAAACGATTCTGAGCGAAAACGGTCAGACAGCCTATTTACTAATTATATTTGACGATATTTTTGTGAATAAAGTAATTTATATATTTACCTTTTTTACGTGGAACCTTGTTTTGAATTTTAAATCCTTAACTATAAAAGTTTAACTACAAAATAATTATTAAATTTTAAGTTTGATAAATTTTGTCAAAATTCGAACTTTAAATGCTTATAAAAAAAATTATGCCTATGTATTTTTAATAATTTTCAACTGCTATTGTAACTATATATCAGAAGCCTTGCATTCATTTTCACGCTTTTTTAACCTACAAATAAAATTGTATTGATATTTATAAAAAATAAAACTAAAAAACTAAAAAACTGACAATGTCCGTTAACAGCTCAAAAAGAGTCAAATTATTTAAAAAAAATGTATGGTGTATAGAAAATGCTAATATTACAAAAATTCATAAAATTCGAAAATTTTTCATGTATCTACAGTTATACGTTTTTGAATAACAATAAAATAACAAAACCACTACATGAGAGCAATCGAGTGAATATCCAATATCGTAAAAATATGAATTTCAAACGCTCATAAAAATTTAATTTGATTTGCTTGTAGACATTTTTTTTTTGATAAAGGTAGACAAACTTATGAGGAATATTGTATTACATTTTGAAATCTTAGATTTAAAAACAAAAATGTTTATGAATTCTCAACTCAAAATAATTTGCTAATTTTTCAAATGTCATTGTAACAATATAGTAGTTGCCTTGTATTAAATTTTCAAGCTTTTTTAACCAACAAATAAAGTTTTATTGACATTCATAGAAAAAAAGACAAATAAAATTAGAAACAGAAAATGTTCCTAAACAGTTCAAAACAAATCAAAATATTTTGAAAATTTTATCGTATATAGAAAAAGCAAATATAAACGACCAATGAAAATGTCATGTATATACGTTAATTTGTTTCAAAATTACACCAAAATCGATTTTGTCAAAAACCGATTTTTCGTAGAAATTCCCGTTTTTCCTTAATTTTTATGTTGTTTTTCCCAGCGCTTTTGAAAACTATTGAGAATTTTATAATTTGACCTCCCGAATGCACCAACTAGATTCACTTTCCCATCGAACAATAGATACTGTTCAAGAAAACGATGCAGTTTTACTGCCCCAAACCGTGATAACAGACACAAAAAAAAAAAATTAAAAAAATACACATCATTGTAAAATCAATACATTCATCGTTCCACTCAGAATCTAAAAAAAGAAATATACTTAACCCTTGGTAGGTATTATACATTTAAAATGGCATTCAACATATGTATACTGGCAAAAAAACATACAAAAATGTTTAAATTACACAAATACACAATATTATACATATAATATAGATACTATAGACTATAGTAATATGTCAACCACAGCACTCATTTTCCATTTATGATTTCCAATTATTTTAGAAGCCCTACCAATTTCATTTTTAATATTTTTAGTGTACAGTTAATGTGTTATAATATAATATGAATATGTATATGGAAATTATTTAATCACACAGAGCAAATGTCTAGTAGAAAATAACTTAAAAGAGTCGAAGTTCTGAATACCTATACAACGTACCTGTATTCCGGTATTCGTATATAATATTATATTATTATGCATAACATAAATAGACAATAGATGTCATAAAATAATAAACGATCGAAACGCTACTCGAAATGAAAGCGGTTAAAGGAGAAAAAACGTACGATTTCACGATTTTATAATATTAAATAATTACGGACGACGTTTTCTACCATAAATATACTTCAAATGAAAATGACAGGAGATATTTTTTGTTGTATTTTAGATTTTGTTCCTTACGGTTTAAAGTTCGGAAAATGTAATTCGGTTAAAAACATTCGTAAAAACTTGAAATTTGGGTTGTTTAGTTATATTGTCCATACCTAGACATGGTAAAATTTTCAAAATATTTGAGCGACTTATGAGCTTTTTCTTTTCTTTTATATTTTTTTCATTTTTATGATATTTCCTAATTATAAATTATAACTATAATTATATAATTTACCTATTTATATAAATCGTTCTTAAGCTGTTCTTAAAACGCTTTGTTTATCACCGTAGAAACGAATAAAATTAAATAAAAAAAATTCCCTCGTCCGCTCAGAATCGTTTTTTATTGAATGCAATCATTGCATTCAAATCGAATACAGTAAAATACTAAAATTACACTATCCTGTCCGTTGCCCGAAGGGATGATAGACAAACATCCACCACCGAAATACACCAACCTACTAAATTTTAGAGTTGGATCCCAAAAAGTGCTGGGTGGTAAAGTCGAAATCCTCTTAATTTTTTTGAAATTCCATATTATCGATCCGTCATAGATTTTTAGTTTCCGGGATATACGGTCCGGATAAATAATTTCCGGGATTATACGTGAATAAAAAATCCGGAAATACATACATTCCGGACAAATACAGTCTTATGTTTTTTTAGATTCCGGTCATACAATACGGTCTGGACAAGTACATTCCAGGTTTATCGGAACGGATGAAGACGTTTCAGAATTAAAATATTCCAGAATTATACGTTTTTTTATATTCCGGACATAATATACGTTCCGGAATTTATACTTTCGACTGTACATTTTCCGAAATTTATGACCTTCCTAAATAATGTATCAAACCGTTGTGGAGTGGTAGGTAAGCCGGTAACTGGACGGATACCTACGGTATGTCGATTATGTCGATATTGATCCATAATAATTAGGTATGTTCGAAAGTCAATATGTTTATTTTTTTCTAGAATTTTAGGATGTTGTGTTGTATGTATTTATATTTTTGATTAAAAAACTCTCTTAAATTAAAATAATACTCTCGTTATTTTACTAGAATATTACTCATATAATTGAAAATCAAATTTACTTTTTAACTCTAATTAATTATTATGCAGAAGTATAATTAAAATATAAATCCAAATAATTTGAGAGGATTAGATGATGATTAGTTTCTGTTAAACACAATACAAATCTAAATTGATCACGTTTTAATAAAACATGGTATTTAGCATAATATTAAGATAAGACTATGATACTATATATGTATTTTGTCATAAGAATATAACCTTCCAAGCTGCTTGTATGGTTTTTATTCACATAGTATTAATTTTTTTAAGGAAAAAATAAATAATAGATCAACCCTTTTCTGATTGAAATTAATTAATTTGTTTTTGTGTTCTAGATGGAATTTAATTATCTGAAAATATTCAGTTGTCCACGAGTTATGCATATTCCTGTGAAGTTGTTATTGTCCGCTGAAATACCCTAAACGGTCAACTATATTTTATCACCTCCTGACATGTACTATCGAGTGCGTGGGCGTAACCATCTACACTAATACACAAACACACAGTACACACTCACGAGATCGTGCGACTACGTAACGATATGTCAATTAGGTTGCCAATAATTTGCTCCTTAATAAATAGCCAGCACCGGGTGCCTTAATTAAAAATTACTAATAAAGAAAATCACAATAATGGTACTAAATTTACCAATTTAATTAACTCCAATTGCATATTGTAGTCTTGATGGAGGAATGTAACTTATTTTAAATGTGTAGGTACTATAAATTTAATTTTATCTGTGTATAACATAAATTATGTCTAATATAAATTAAATGTCATCTGTGTAAAATAAATATAAAATATAAATTATAATACCATATTGTTTACTACAACAAATAATATATTTAAACATTTAAATTAAATAAAAGTTATAAACAATTTGTTCAGATGCAACTGCCAATTATAACGAACATCAAGTACAATAATATTCCGAAAAAACATAATATGTTATAAACATAACACAACTGCCTTGACACATGCGACGTTTCGCATTAAAAATAAATTCAAAATTCAAAACAACCTAATTAAATTGTGTTCATTTATATTAAAAATTAATCAACAAGAATGATATATTATAATTAAACTTACAACTTATTGTTTAAATATAATATTTGATTTTTATATTTCTTTGTACTTGTGAAAATGTTTTCTGAATATTAGTACATTATTAAAATATCTAAAACATTAATGTTTAAGTGGAAATGTTAAAAAGCTATATTTTGCTTATAATGTTATGAATAGAAACATAATTTTTTTACCATAATAATTTTATCATAATTTTAATGAATCTTTAAAAAATGTTATTATAATATTATTACTAAAATTTTAACATTGTTTGAATTTTGAAGAAACATAATTTAGTTGTCAGGTCAATTTACATAAGAAATTTTTAAGACAAAGTACTTTATTTTTTTTCTGCGTAGTGACTTTATTTGAAATTAATAATATTAATTATATCTGAGAATAGGTGACACCAATAATAATAAAAAGAGAGTTTTCTTAAAGGTAATTAAGTGGTTTTATTTTACATGGCATCAAAACAACAAATAATATAATAGGTTTTTTTTTTTGGTGGGGGGGGGGATAATAATAATATAAAATATCAGTCATGGGAATATGATAATTGGGGGCAACATGGCAAATACATTTGTATATAATACAATTTGGGGATTATGAGGATAAATCTGGATATATTTTAACATGACAGCTAATATTATGGTATTTTTGCGTTTAGGCTCCAATGGATACTCGTGCATTGCGCAAAATATGATTCATTTGTATAGTTTTCTGTAAGAAAAAATATTTTAATATTTGTTTGAATACAACGGACCGCGTTGCAAAAAATGGGAAGGTATACGGGAGAGTATACTTGACAACAGGTGAATTGATTTGTATCCAATGGATTGTCGTTTGTCGCTGCTACGCCCGCCAGGGCACTTATTGTTGTTGTTCAGGTAATTATGGTTGTACTATACGATGGCATCAAAATATATTGGATACGATGAAAAAACGGTCGAAAACGAGGTGCCGGTGTGGTATGCTTCCTCGGGTTGAGACTTGATGGAGCTGGTCAGCGGTCTCGGACAAAATGCATTGAGTATCCGAGTCATGTTTGGCAATCCAGACCGTGGGCTGGTTGAAGAATTTTCGTCGGCCGGGAGGACTTTGTACAATAACAGGGAAACAGCCATTTTGCCTTAAAAATAAAAATTCAAAACAACCTAATAAATTGTGAAAATTTATATTCAAAATTAATAAACAAAAATGATATATATTTCATTTTAATTTATTTTGTTTTTCAAATGATTATGATTCGGCCAACATAATATTTGTGTAAAAATAGTATCTATTCTATTGTTTTAAAACGTCCCGAACTCAGTATTTTTCAACCGTTTAAATATAGAAAGATCCAGTCCAGTCTTGGTCATAAATCATAATTAAAATAGGGTGACCATACGTCCTGTTTTATACAGGATTATCCTTTATTTCGGCTTTGTGTATTGTTGTCCTGACAAACTAATCTCAGGACGCCTTTTGTCCCGTAATTTCAAGTCTGTCCTATATTAATCCCGTTTTCTGCCTTACTGTTAATTTATAATTTTTGAAATTTTTGAAATGACATTATTGAATAGAATAATATAAAAATCTATACTTTTCAATTGTATTTTTGTTTTTACCATTAGTAATTGGATCACATTGTTGTCGACGACGTAAACCGTACGTATAATAGTATATTTACCGATCGGCGCGACCAGCTCATTATCAAATGTGAGCATATTTCTAAATAAATAAATATTAACAATAGCTCAATATTATACCTCTATATGCCGTGCACAAGCGTTATCTTATCGGACAACAAAAAAATAAAATAAATACTTATTAATTTAAAAATATTAATTATTAAATTATTAAAATATATAAATATGATAGTATTGTTGTCCTGTATTTGATTTTTTTAAATATAGTCAGCGGTCACCCTAAATTAAAATGCACTGGTCCGGTCCGGTTCATAAAAATACGGACCAAACAGAGTGAAAATATAATGATAAATAGAAAAATCGTTTTAAAATGTTTCCGAATTGGTACGGTAATATAATTTACATGCAATTATACAATATAAACAATCCATTTCGGAGTTAAGAGGATGTCAACGCACTGTTTGTTTTCTCTATCTGACCCACGCGCAACATAGACAAAACGTCTTTGCGCAGAACCGTTTTTTCTATGTTTTTGTAAAATCACCCATTACAAAAAAGATAGAGAATAATATTTTAGAGGGAATGACATATCGGTTTTATATTTTATTGTTATTTGACTTTGTATTCGACTTTCAAAATAAACAAAAAATGTTGTAAATTTAAATTATGTTTAAATTGTTTTGAAACAATATTTAGAAAAATCGATATTTCATTCCCTCAAAAATATTATTCTTTATCTCTTTTGTGATGAGTGATTTTACTCTAAGATTACTAAAAAACATAGAAAAAACGATTCTGCGCACATGCATTTTGTCTATGTTGCGCGTGGGCTAGAGAGAGAAAACAAATAGTGCGCTGACATCCTCTAAAGCTACCGGTGGCGTAATTACAAATGTTTTATGGGTGGGTATATAAATTTCCCATACGAAATTGACAAATTCTCCCACGTAATAAATTACGCTGATAGCTATCATCGAATACAATGGAGTATACGCATTGTGATTATAGGCTATAGGTATATATACTAATATTATAATAATATGAGTTATAATTTCATATTT
The DNA here is from genome assembly GCF_019925205.1 of Metopolophium dirhodum. NCBI lineage: Eukaryota > Metazoa > Arthropoda > Insecta > Hemiptera > Aphididae > Metopolophium > Metopolophium dirhodum. The sequence goes on from NC_083560.1 coordinate 101,501,357, forward strand.
TGGAAATATACAATATATAGTTAGGTACTATGTATAATAATTAGTTAAATTGTTATAACTTATAATGCTTGAACTGCACTAATTCTTTTATTGCACTCGCACACTCATAGTTGCATATATTTCAATATAATATTATCATTTCCGTCGCTATCGTGTGACTATATATGTTACGTACATAACTTAGGTGTCATTGACCCGTGTTTGTGACAAATCATATTATTATGAAATATGACACTTATTCAGTGTCAATTTTTTGTGGTTGGATTTCTCTCATAATTGTTATTTATTATTATACATATTATTATTTTATTAAAAGTGTATAAAAAAACAACACAATAATGTGGCTGAAGTACATATATTCAGCTGACCGAGTGGCGTAAGATATCATTATTATATATAGGTAATATAGGTGCTGATTTGAAGTGTAATTCCTTTATATATAATATTATTCGTATGTGTAGTACAGTTAACGACTCAGTTAATTAAGACCATAAAACTTCCAAGACGACTTTCTTGTAATAAATGGGAGTGGATATCAAAACTTAATAATATGAGACGATTGACCATAATAAATGCGAAAAAGCATATGGATTTGTCAAAATAATTGCTTCAAACCCATGGCTATAGAACATACACACAGAAAAATAAATAAGGGGTTATATTTTTGTGCTTATTGAAAACTCGTAATTATATATTATCTAAAACAATAGGATAATGTTACAAACAAATCCATATAGTCTAATCTAATTAATCATATTTTGTTTGCATATTCGTCTGGAAAAAAAAATAAGAAATCGTATCGGTATCACGACTAAACGACTACAGCCCAGTTGTAAAGTTGTTCAATATTTTAATCTTAAACTTTTAAAATAGGTCTAAAAAAGACAATTTCAAGATTTTTTTTTAAAAACAATTTTACATTATTATTTAAAATAAATAAAAAATCCGGAGTTCAATGCGGGCTGTAGAATATAATATTATAATACATACCGTAACCCCTCCTAAATTGGTATTTGACAGTAGATTAGTGAAAAGTATTACAATTGAGGTGGCAAATAAAACATAAAATATAATTTTCAAATTTTATAATGAATAATTGCCGAAAATTCAGTAAAGTTGCACCGGGTCCAAATTCAATTGAAATAGAGATCATCGCTGCTTTTTCAAAATCAGTTGTATCTAATATAAACAATCATTAAACAATATACGAGTGACAATAAAGATAAACGTGATGTTATCGGAATCGTCCAATGTTACACTATTAGTACATTAATACCAATGTTACGCTATATTAGTAAAAATAACAACAAAAAAAAATTGAATGATTAATAGGTATATGCTTCGAAATGTAGTTGCCACAAATTTACAAGTGTCTACTCGTATAATGTATTGTGTAATTTGTCATATCTCATAGCTCGTAATAATAATAATAATTAGGTAATAATTAATATCTTTATAAATTATTTGGCGTACAAATTAACACATTATAATATACTAACAAGATAATATGTCGTTGCACTGCACACTACAAAAATATTAAAAAATATTAACAACTAAGCAAAGAACCGTGACGCTCATGCATATCACATTTCCATAGACATGTTTACTTATATGTCTATGATTAGTACTATTATTACCTATTATTAACATTATTAATTTTATATTCCTATCATGAACTAAGAAGAAATATATACTTCTTATTTCATGATTCCCAATTTTTTGTTATACATTATCATAATGATTGTAATGTTGTCGTATATTGTAACAGGGCCTTGCCCGTTTAATACTTAATAAATACATATATATATATATATATATTATAATATGATATATAAATATAAATAATATCATAAATCAATAATTGTGGGTGTCGTGAGAGAGGAGGTATTTCGTCAGATAATAACTGCGGTCTACGTCTATACGTTGGTCTTATAAATAAATCTATATTAAATATCATACCAACGCCAAAAAATTAAAACCTAAGTTTGTATGTATCTTGACAACTACGCCAATTGTTGTGGGGCTTTTTATAATTTTATCCTACTTTACTTCAATAGCTGATATTATATGATTTATACCGGACCACCGAACGATTTTTTTCGATCGTAACGACCTCGTTTATATTAAGATATTTATATTACCTATAACTTTTGGTGAGAAGCTAATAAAAATAAAATTATTATACGTTAAGGCGCCTCTTCGTGGCTTATTAAAACAATATTGAGACAATTTATAATCTTGTCTTCATCGCCTGTATCTTTGTGTTAGTCATAATTGATTATTAGTGTGAGTGCGGTTCTATATGTGTAAAACATAAAATTATTATTTCGAAGAAATTCGAACTCGTATCAATAACAATAGATTTCATATTTATCGTTAGCGGGCGAACGGCCACGACCATGTTCCATAGCACACGTACGCGTGCGCGTGCACAAGTCAACGAAAGCACTCTCGAAAAATATTTTTGTTCACTGACGACAGTGAATAATGTTAATAAGCTGGCAAAAAATTTACATACTTCTAGTGATCCAATTTCAATTGTGAAAAAATATTTGAATTCGTCAGCCTCTTTTCTGTGATTTGTAGGAAACAGATTTTGGACGTTTTGGATAGTTTACGTATTACGGTTCCAAATTACTTTACTTAATTTCTCAAAATTAACTTGCACTTTAATGTCTTTAAAGTGCTAATAAGACAAAAAAATTAAAAAGTTTTTCCTACAAAACATAGAAAAGAGGCTAACGAGTTGAAATCAGTATTAAAAATTAAAATTGAACTACTAGAAGTATCAGTATGTTTATTTTTCACCAGCTTAGAGGTCTAAATGCATGAAAAATTCAATCGTTTAGAGCCGCGTCGACTCTTATAGTGGCTATATAGTATAAGGGGCAAACTTTAGACAGCTATATCATCTCGTCCCCCGTGGCCACTGTGTCAGTCGTATTAACTCGTAAATTATTATTAATGATTATTTTTGTGAGTGTGGATTCCTTACCCATACTGCAGTTGCGGGTGGACGAGGCGACTACATTATAATATTATAGAACACGACACACGTACGCACATCTAAAGCGGCACATGTCATCGAAAATATTTTTGTACTTACGTGAGTACGCGGCAATAAATTATGCTAATAAGCTGGCAAAAAATCAACATAGTTTTAGTCTAATTTTAATTTTGAAAAAAAAATTGAATTCATTAACTTCTGTTCTAGTTTTTATGTTTGGTAGGTAAAGGAGATAGATTTACGATATTTTTGAAAGTTTATGTACTGCAGTTCCAAAAGAAATTACCTACATAACTTATAAAAATGAATATCTATATGTAGGTACTAGGTATAGGTACTTTAAAGGGCCAATGAGATAAAACATTTAAAAGTTTCCCTATACAAAGAAAAGAGGCAAACATAATATTCAAATAATTAGTATTCAAAATTAAAATTGGAATACTAGAATACCTAGTATATTTATTTTTTTTTCAGCTCATATAGGTCTAAATGCATGAAAAATCCAATAGCTTAGAGACACCATCCCCCTTAAAAATATTTAAGATATATCATATAATATGTAGTCATTATTTTTTTTATAAGGATTTAATGTTCAAATCTCATATAGACAAAACTCATCAAAATCTCAAAATTATGCAAACTTTTTTAGTTCAAAAATGACAAGATTTTTAATTTAACTATACATGTATAATATGTACTATAATACTTGTACTAAATTATATGGTTGACAGGGTTGTTATGTTTAAAATTAAAATTTTGAAAATAATTTGACTCTTTTTGAGCTGTTTACGGACATTGTCAGTTTTCAATTTTTTTAGTTTTTTTTCTATAAATATCAATACAATTTTATTAGTTTGGTAAAAAAGCGTGAAAATTTAATGCAAGGCTCCTGATATAATGTTACAATAGCAGTTGAAAAATATTAAAAATACATAAGCACAATTTTTTTTTATAAGCATTTAAAGTTCAAATTTTGACAAAATGTATCAAATTTAAAATTTAATAACTATTTTGTAGTTAAAAATTTATAAAATTTTCAATTTTGTAGCTAAGGATTGAAAATTTAAAACAAGATTCCACGTAAATAAGTCAATATATAAATTACTTTATTCACAATAATATCATCAAATGTACTTGGTAATATCATAGACTGCCTGACCGTTTTCGCATTTACCCACCTTTTTTTTTTGTTTATTTTGAAAAATGAAAAAATACAGTAACTCTGATGGTTGACAATTTGACATTACTATATGACCTATTTTTATAGTTACAAATATTTTAAAATTGATTATAGTTAGTTACTCTTCAATATTTTTATACCAACCATTTTATATGGTTAAATTGTTTTGAGTGTTATGTATACAATTATAACGGTCGCTACGTGCGATTATCAAAAAATGTTAAGATAATTCTTAATAATTTCGTAAGTTAATAGGGATATACCACGATAGAAGTTATTCATATAAAATAGATTACACTATAACCAAAAACACGCAGTGCTTAAAACATAATATAGGAAAGTGGACTGTAGATTAGATATAATTATATACAAATTTCGAAGAGTAACCTCGGGACCAGCGACAAGTAAAAGGTCTGCCTTGAACCCTTAACCCAACCCGGCAGGAAGTCACAACAAAACCTAATATAAAGTATAATCAGATATAATTTTAAAAGCGTATAAAAGTTATAAAAATGACTTGGAAGTTAGCATTGACTTTTTAAAAGGAATATAGAGCATAATAAATTGTACATGATTTTAACATTCCAATATTTTTCAGTAGGTCAATTATCTATAATATATCTATATCATAAATTCGTAATTATAATTCTAGAGTCCAATCTTAAACATGGTAGGTATTGTTAGGAACCACTGCTAAAATAAATATTTAAAATAAATATAATAATATAAGATATTAATCGATCAGAAATATTGTGCAGATAGGAACTCGCAAGCAGATTGCCTGGATGGCTTAAAAGTAACAACCAAAAATGTTCAAGTACTTTTAAGTCCGATTTTTTGTACCTATAGGTATGCAACGTAAATATCATAAAATATAATATTGTCCCCCCGATCCACCGCTTATCCAGCCCACTACTGATCATACTACGGCAACATTCACTCTCAATCACGATATCATATTATTAAAATTAAAGCACGTTATTACTAATTTCTAGTCGCGTAACAATGATTTATACAAATAATAAGGTATCAACAAAAAATTAGTGATATTCCAATAAAAACACTCCGCCAAACTCCGTGTAAAAAAAAACGCTAAGTAGGTATACAAAATCGGCTTTAAAAGTTGTCATATTTATAGTTAAGTCTTTGAACTATAGATATAATTTATGTTAAAATAATATGCTGAATAATATTGAACTTAGCTTGGTGACGTAAGTTAAAAATTTCAAAATACTATTGCATAATGAGTACATATACTCGCTATAGGTAGGTATACCATCATTGAAAAATGTACAGTGTATATTACTATAACCAAGTCTTTTAAAGTCACCAAGCTAAATTAAATTATTTAGCAGACTATTTTAACATAAATGATATCTACAGTTCAAAGACTTAGCTATAAAATTATAATACAAATTTTAAAGCCATTTTTTTTCTCACATGGAGTTTAGCGGAGTGTTTTTGTTGCGGGGATATACAAGATATATTGAATTTTAAATCACACCATCGTGTTAAGCACATAAATATACTTAGGATTATGAAAAACAAAATTCTGAAATAATATCGTAAGTTATTAAAATTATTATGTAAATCAAACTACTTTTACACGTAAAACATGGGCGGTTGCTCACTTGTCCGCTCTATGACTTATCTGGATAAATAATAATTTTTTTGACTTCGGATTTTTACAAAAATATTTTTATTTTTTCTACCACAATAATACATCAGTAAACATAAAATTAAAAAAAAAATGTTGTGTTGTAACTTTAAAAGAGGGCGGAATTTTCAAAATACTGATAATATAATATTGTTAGGGGCGGCAAAATTTGGTTTTGCCTAGTTCACTATTTTCGCCTGAGCTGGCCCTATGTATGTTTGTCCACTCTATTTCTCGAGAACGAGCTAAACGTACAGAAATAAACAAAATATAATAATCTGAATCAGGATAAGCTCTAATTTATTGTGCATAACGAAGAGCTTTTTCAAAAATTTGGTTGGTCGCCGCCGCAGCGCATTACGCGCGACGTGTATCATTCACGGAGGCGGCGGCGCGGGGTTCGTATAACATCGTCTGAATGACAGTCTAGTATTTGACTCATATTGACTGTAGACTGTTTAATGTTCATTTAGTAGTCCAAAACTCCAAAGTAAACAGTCACTTTATCTAAAAATTAGATTTACAAATAAATTGGTAATTTTGAATATTTCCAAAAACAATTTAATACAAAATATATACAATTTCTAATTTAAAATTGTCAGTTTATATAAAAAAAAAAATGTCATGTTCTAGATACTACTCTATAGTAGATACCTACTTGTAACGCAAAATTCTTATATATAAAAAAAAAATGTTAAATTATTGATTAGAACAAAAGTTATTTCATTTGTCAGGTTTTGCTGTTACATTCTATATAATATATTATGTTATACCTAACTTATAAAGTATGATGTGATTTAAACATTATTTTTACAATAAGTTGTAATATATTATTATTAAATTTAAATTTAAAATTAATTTAATTAATTCAACAAAAAAAAAAAATGATTACTTTCAATACCACGCTTGGGAAATATACGAGTATTTATATTATATTGATACAATTATAACTGTTAGGTACCTAGTAAGATACCATACCCTCCTATGTAGAATCTAAGACCTACGTTACCTACTTAGATATACCAAATTATAACACGTTTAATATAATTGGTTATGAGTTTATGACTTCAGACTAATTAATATTATATACTTTATATACCTATATAATATTATAATTTATAATATTATAAAGTGTCCATTTTTCTACTTTTAATGTTCTACCATATAAAGTAAGGCTATAATAGAACCATAGTGCAATAGGAACCTAGTTCTAAAAGGTACTATATAAAGGTATTATGTAAATGTCATAATGTAGTTGACTCATGAGTGATTTGCTTAGAAATAAGATACAGGCCACTTAAATCATGTTTTAAGTAATTTTCTTTTACAATTTAAAAATAAAAATCTTATTGTTAAATAGGTAATAAAAATGTAAAAACCACGATAGAAACAAAATTTAAAAATATGTAATTGTTCCTGTCATTCTGTCTCTGGCATAAAATTGAAATTAAATAAACTGCACCTTTTCGCATCAAATGAAATCACAACAAAAAATATATTTAGAAATGTAAAAATATTCATTGAAAAACCAATTTTAATAAAAATTACACAATGTATTATAAAAATTATAAAAAATATCCTATTATAAAAAAATGTCATAAATATGAAGTTAAGAACAAAAATAAAAGAACTTTTAACTAAACATACACAATTAAATATTATACCGGGTAATTCTTTTATTATTTAACACTCTTTATTTTAAAAAATATAAATGTTTTTGAAAAAAGAATAAATTTTAACTTTGACAACATACAGTTTTATTTTCATATTCCAAAGCAGAAGTATTTGAATACACACAGGGATGGGCAAGATACTCAAAAATCGATACTAGATACTAATACTTGGATTTGGAGTATCGAGGTACTAGATACTCGATACCTACATTTTAAGTATTTAGGTACTTAATACTCGATACATTTGAAAAAATTAGTCAAAGCCTATGACGCATAGGATTTTTTTTAAATTTTATTTATACACAGTTAAGTAGGTTATGAATCTAGACAAATGCATTTAAATTTAAAATTCCAAATATTAGTATAAATATATTATAAGTCAATCGTTAAATTAAATAAATAAATAATAATAAAAAAAAATTATAGATAGGTATCATATCATATTCTTAAAGACGTAAAGTCCCATTCAACGTGTATATGTGATGCGTCCCAGTACACAGATATAACTTAATATGACTAATAGGTTGAAAAATAATTTCCTACAAGTTGTACTGCAATTAAATTATGGATTTATAAATTTAAATTCACCGTGCATATTATTTTACACATATTATAGTATTATATTAAAACATAGTCAAACAGTCACGGTTGGTAAATAGGCGAGTAAAAATTAATAAAAAATTAATTTTTCAAAGTATCGAGTATTTTTTAACAAAATTATTTTGTGAAATACTCGATACATATTCTAAAAATGTATCTCGATACAAGATACTCGATACTTCATATAATTGTATCGAGATACAAGATACAAGATACGTATCTTAGATACTGCCCAACCCATGATACACAAAATAGAATTTAGGACGAGTAGATTATAAGTTATTAGTTACAAGTATTTTAAGTTTTGAAGTGCACACAAGAGTAGAACGAGGTTACCCCACATTATTTTGGTCCAATACACCGCTCATCTCAACTTTAAAACTTTTTATGAGCCAACAATTGGTTCATAATAAAATAATCACCTAGTGTATATTTATCAAAGGTAAAAATTAAATAACGGTATTAACAGAATGACTGTGCAGATTTTATTATACAACCATATTTAAACATATATTTCAACTAATTTATAATTTGTAATAATATAATAATTTATTATGATCATCTTTATATCAATAAGTAATCCATAAACATTTAAAATTAAAATGATTTCAAAGTAGTGTATTTGTATACATTTAATTAAGCAATACAACTACCTACCTATAATCAATTTGTTTATTAGAGATTATTTAAAATTGTAATAAAAAGTTAAAAGAAATAAAATTTGACTATTATTCTGTTATGAATGTTTATGAGACTTATCGGAATTCAACTGTAAATAGATTAAATAAAATATATAAGTACCTAATAATATTGGTATCACATTTTTCCTTTATTAATGCCTCATAGATAAAATTGTTTAAAATCAGAGGAGCATTTGACTTTATGGTGTGGTGGAAATTAAAAGGGCATTAACCATATTTATGAGTATTTTGAAATTTTATTTTTTATAAAGCTGTATAACTTCAGATCGCAGGGATGATTATTTACCTGAATTATACAACTACAAATCCCCATATATCTCATCTACTCAATTGAATAATTTATTCAATGCAAGACTACATTTAAAATATATATTTTTTTTTTTTTTTATTATTGAACTTAAGCTCGGCAACTATGGACAATAGCTGTTGTAGGGGTTATGAACTGTGGTAGGAGTAAGGTTGGTATGGTAGGTTGATTTTACGATTGTTTTAACGGTTGTTACGGTAGGTAGCAAACACGTGTATGTGTGACAAGGTTTTTAACTACTGGTGGTCACCCATCCGGGAGCTAGTAGCTGTGGCCGTTACTTACTCCAAGTCGCATTCCGCGACTGGTAGCAGCCAACGCGCCACGCCAAGCCACAATATTAAAATATATATTGTAACTAATTAAGTTAAATTATAAATTTATTACTCACTAAGTCAAATTAAATTAAATTATAAATATTTTTAACAAAATATATTAACTGCTTACTTTTTATTTGAGATGTGTAGGAACATGTTGGTATTTATAGGTATTCCATAACATTAATGTCCATTACAACACATTTATTGAGTTTAGTATTAGGGCTAAGAACTGCATTTCCTAAAATAAACAAAAATTGAAAAATATACATAACTATTAAATAAAATAATATACTTAAACTAAATTGAGATTAATAAGGAAAATTTTAGTACGTTAAGACTCTTTAGAGACTGATCATCATGCAATTATTTAGTATCTGTCTCAATACATTGACCTGAATTTGGAATTTATTTTGTAGTCTAAAAATATATTAGGTATACAGTTCAAACTAATGCTACATAACCTACCACTGGTATATTTTAAAATCATTTATTAAAATGTAATCGTGTATCCAGCCCAAAAACATATTTATTTAAAAAAAACTATTATAAGTAATTTGAATAAGAATGAATATTATATTTCAAAAATAAAAATATAACAAAAAGTAGAAAAGTAATCGTATTCCTCATTAGTATGTAGTTGATTAAAATCGACCAGATAAAATATTTTATTAATACACAAAATAAATCATTTTCTAACACCTTACACATCATGAATTACTTACATAAACATTTAATGAAGACAATTTGTTCAATTAGTAGTATATTACATGCTTTAGTATACTTTGGTATTTGAATCCAACATTTTTTTTTAGAATTTTTAATCAACTGTTTTTATTGGTTTGGAAGCTTATTACAGTACAAGGTTGTGTTGTAGTCTATATTGACACCGTAAAATAAACAGATTCTTAAATTATAATGGATTATATAATAATTTTTTTAGCATCGCAGCATTAAATTTAAAACGACCATCCTATTGTTAATTTTGGAAGCTACTAATTGTTGTCAGCTAGTAGCGAGGCTGGGCGAGTTTATGATTTTTTTTAACTCAGTCAAATTAATATGCACCAATAATAAAAAATTAATTTAACTATAGGTAAACTCAGTTAAGTTAAAAGTTAATACACACTTTTTATTAGGTTAAAAAAAAGTTAATTTGTTTATACAATGCTAGGGTACTTAATTTTTTTCCAACCCAAAACTAAATTAAAGGATATAGTGTTAACACTTCATACAGTATTTCCATAAAAGTTATATAGATTCGAATGATATACATTTTTAACTTAAAACAATTTACGAAACATATTTTTTGACATGAAAACAAAATAGACTGAAATAGTGATATATTATAAAATTAAAAACAAAATAAATTAACTTAACTTACTTCTTAAAATGAAAAATTAACTTGCTAATTTCACGTTAATAAAGAAAGAAATTTAGTAATTTAACAGTTAAGTTAATGAAAAGCCAAAAGTAACTAGTTAATGCCTAGCCTTGACTGCTTCACATATATATTATAATATATAGTGTTGATATATACGTAAGTTAACTACTATGAGTACTAGGTATACTACTATGAGTATCCCATATAAATTATTAAATGTTTAACTAAGCACACAAATTGTACTGTATGTACTGTAGGTATACTACTATATTAACTTTTTGACTCGTTAATGCCCAGCCTTGGCTGCTAGGTTGGCTGTATCTGTTTACATTGCACTTAATGCAAACAGATATAACAAACCTAGCAGCTGACAGCAATTAGTAACTTACTAGCTTACAATATAAACAATAAGATAGCTCTTATTTGTGTATTATAAAATCAGTAATTGCAGTAAAGAACTGAAAAAAATTAAAATTAAGTTATGTTATAGAATTCTACTGTTTAAACAACTTTTAAAATAATAAATTACGCATAATGCTTCTAATAGAACACCTTATTTTTGGTTGTCATACTATTATCGACAAAATTTGAATAAATTAAAATACTATCATAAGGTAATTGTAAAAGTATTGGTATTAATTACAAAAAAAAAATTATATATGATTAATTGAGTAATAGGTTATAACAATTATTTGTATATTTTAGTTTTTTGTTTTGCTTTTAAAATAAGAGAATATATTTTTCAATCAATGGCTTGATGTATAATAAGCATATTACATTGACACATGCGAGTAGGTAAGACATCCAGTGATCGCCCTTAACATTATTTAATATAGTTAGGTATTCAAAAGTTACATGATACATTAATTTATTCACTTGAATAATTTACAATTTATGATGTTCATGCACTTATTACATTAATATTTGGAAGTACCTATCATGTTCCTATAATAATCTCATCATTTATTTGTATAGCAAATTAATAGATTTAGCTACCAATCATTGAACAGTATTGTATTTAAATTAAAACATTTGAGTTATAGCTTTTTAAAACCTTAACTACCACCAAACTAACAAATTAAGAATGACAATACTTTGTTTAAGTCCTCATTTCTCAACAATTTAAGATAATTTACTAAAATGCTAATTATAAGTAATTTAAGAAAAATACTAAAACTTTATTTAAAAAAAAAAAATTGTTGTGTTAAGTAAAATGTTTTGACAATTGTTTGTTTGTAGATTTTTAAAATCTTATGTGAAATTATAATATTTTTAATTTACTTAAGGCGCCTGGTGCCGATATCTTTTTGTCCTCAAAAATACACTCTGAGGGAATAACGATACGCCTTGTGGAATCAACCAAATTTCATAATTTTCTTTTTTTAATTGCTAGAGGGAGATATTCTACAGCCCGCATCGTTCTCTGTTTTTCAATATTTTATTTTCAAACTTTATAATATGTCTAAAAATATATAAGATAAAAAGCATTTTTTACAAATATTTTAATACAATTACTTGTAATTTAATACAAAATAAGAGATCGATGCGGGCTGTAGGAAGTCTTCTTCTTTCAGATGAAAAATAGTCATCAAAATCCGACAATTCTACAAAGTCTGAGAGTTATAACCGTGAAGTCATTTTTTTCTCGATATAATACATCCTATCAATCCCCCCTAAATAAGTATTGGGTAATAGAATAGTAGAAAAGTATTATAATTGAGGTGGCAACTAAAATATAAAATTTAATTTTCAAATTTTATAGAATTGCGGAAAATTTGAAAACCCTTAATATAACTTATAATTCATAACTATTCATGCATTTATAATAATTAACCTTTAACAGTGACATCTAGATCATTTTAAATCATGTTTGTTTATATTTTATATTGTATTTTGAATCCAAATTAAATGTTTTTTACTTGATATAGGTAAACAGTTAGTGTTTTTTTATATGTTATCAATTTAGCTAATTTTGTGTCGCATGCTATACTGGCACCTTAAACAGAATAATCAGTATAATTATGTTAAGTATAATATATATATTATAATATAATAGTATATAGTATATAGTATATAGTATAATATATATTTATTAATAAAAAACACTATAAGACATAATATATATATATCGTATCTTACCATAATATATAGATTCGGCAATACAGTACAGTATCATATTTGTTTAAAATTAAAATATTTAAGTTATACATTTTTACTGTTTAAACTACTATTTTATTAGCAAACATTGCTTAAAAATATGTTTATTGAAGCCTGAACTATGGAGGCTTAAAAAACAAAGAAACACGTCATTCATTACCTACCTACTCGTCATCGATGTTTTAACTTATATAAATTGTCAAATCTCAATAATGTATTTTTTGATATTATATTTCTTGTATCATGCAGGTTCAGTGTTCATTATCATTTTGTGTGTTGATAATTTATTGATAAGATGAATGAAATATTTTTTTTAGAATTGATAAAGAATATTATAATACTTTGCAACGTTTCGCTCTTCGAACGAACGTACGTCCAGCCATGACAAGATAGATGGTGCCGTACGAGAAAACAATAATAAAAAGACGAAAGAAAAACGTGTTGGTGGTTGTGTGTGTTTGGATACAGACATAAGAGTAGAGAAAAAATAACAAAACAAACGTCGGCTATCGCGATGACGACCGGATGATGGTGGGGTGCTCGACGCTCGTAATTACGTTAAATTACATTTATTTATTAAAATTCACAAATAAACTTATAGGTGCGGAGATAGGAAAACGGGACGATTTTAGTTTAGCAACCTATCGATTTTCAATTTTTTTTTTTCCCAAATTGTGTGTTTAAGGGTGCTTTCACTGCTTTCTAAGAATGTAAAAAAAAAAAGCCCGGACAAATTTAGTTTTGAAGTTATTGATCGGAAACTTTAAAAACTTCATTTTTTCGGTAAGTAGAAGATTAAGTACTCAATTTAGTTTAAACAGTCTAAACAGCAAGCTTGGCAATTAGCATGTGGGTTACCTGGCTAAATTTTGAATTTGGTCGAGGGATAATTTCGATTTGCCAGTGAGATTTAAATTTGTCCGGGCTTTTTTTTTTTACATTCTTATAAAGCACCTTGAAACACACAATTTGGGGGAAAAAAAAATTTGAAAATCGATAGGTTGCTAAACTAGAATTATGCCCGAAACACGTATAGTTTGTCACATTACAACTTTGTTATCATTTCTATCATTTTTGGTAATATAAATGAATAACTAATAACAGCAGTATTGCAATAGGTATATACTATATGTTATAATAATTATATTATAACGTAGGTAACCTAGGTACCTACTTATTTTGTTTAGATATCGTTTTAGTTCCAAATTCCAAATTTTTTCTTGCTTCCAACATCATTATTTTATCCATTATTTGTTGACAATGTGTTGTACAAAATATGTGTTGACAAATTAGATTTTTACAAGCTGTAGGTACCCACCGAATATGAAATTACAGTTACACAAATTTGTTTATTTACCATTCAATCAATTTTATCTGGCCCTTGCTACATTTTCAAACAACTTTTTCAACTTCATACAATCTTAACATTATTCTGTAGGTTGGTAAGTAGTAAGTACCTACTACCCATACAGAAATGTCATTGTTCTTAAATAATAAATTCGTTCAATAATCGTATGGCCAGTGGCGTAGAAAGGAATTTTCATTGTGGGGGGGAAGGCTATATATTTATAATTTTTAAGGTAAATCACAAGGTAGTGCCCCCGCACTAATATTATATATAAAAAAGTTGGCAAGTTTTCAAGTGGGTAAGTGGCTGAATAGTAGGGAGGTGTCTGCTGTCTAGATAAGTAAATCTAGAAATGTATTGACAATTATAGAAATAAAACTTAAAAAAATAAATATTTCTATTAATAGTTAATTTTAATTTCCTATTGTCAATTTTCATGTATAGAAAATAATAAAATAAAAAAGTTTTTTGAAAATTTCAAGTAGGTACCTACGGTGATTAGTTTTTGAATAGTGAATACAATAAAATAAGAAAATTCCCACGAGATTTTGTTAATTTACGGGTGAATAGGTATAGGTATCCAATGTCTAATAACTTATTAGTAGGGTTGTCTAATAAGTAGGGTTCGGATTTGAAGGCAAATGCCTTTCTTTTATTAATCATAATAGAAAAATAATTTTTATACAAAAATGTGTTTCATTTAATTTATTAGACGATGGAACCTTTTTAACCGGTGTTAAACGTGTTGGATTACTTTGATCTATAACATACAAATAACAACGATAATCATAAACTAGTAGTCTCGTAAGCAATTTAACAAAATTAATATGGTAATCTAAATATAATAACATCAATAATCTTGAGCTAGACTAATTTTAAGAAATTATTATAGTATTGAAACTAGTCTTTTACCAAAATTATACAAAAATATTAATAAACATAGGACTAGAAAGTAAGATACATTTTGATTTTGTCGGTTTAAATTTAAATAAATAATTCATTTAAATATTTGGAGTAGGTATAGGTTTAGGTATCTAATAGCTTTAACTTTAAACCACAATAATACATTTTTAGTTTCACAACATACCTAATTATCATCAGCAATGTTATAAACAATATGGATTATATGAGTATTAAGTATGGAGGTTCCACTTATAAAATATCACCTCCTGATGACGAATTTAACAACTAATATAGTGTACCTCGGCATTGAGTAAGGCACTATAATATTTCTGTTAGATTTGAATTCAATATGATAACTCACTTATTGCATACAAAACAACAATTTTGATCAAATACACGGTTACGAGGTACTCATGGGTAGGTATTATTGTATTAAGTATATTTTATGATATATATATTGCTATAATAGTAATTTATTTTAATACATATATTAATAATAGGTCTTAAAATTGGATAAATATTTTTAAAATGTCATTGCGTATAGTATAATATCATTAATATTATGTATAATAATAAAAATAGTTAAAGGTTTCAAGTCTCCACAGTTAATATTTTTTAATTACAACAATATAACTAAAATCCTTGTTCTTCGTTTAAATATCTTATCTGGTCCAAATTTGAAACTCTAAATGCTGAACTTTAATATTTTTAGATTTTTGGTTTCATTATGAACTAGAGGGACTTAGAAGGACTTTGTATTAAATGTTCAAGCATATTATACATAAAAGTTGACAAATTTTGTCAACATTTAAACAACAAATATTCTTTTAAAAAAAAAAATAGGTATGTCTATGTACCTATCTTAAATATTTTAAAATATCTTTAATAACCGCATATGAGGAGAGGAACTTTGTAAATGATTTTCAACTTTTTTTATCATTATAAGGTAATAGTAATAAAACAAAAAAAAAATCGATAATTGATATCAATAATGTACCTATATTTAACTCATAAATAGTAAAAATATTTTGAAAATTATACCATATATCTATTTTATAGAAAATGCTAATGTAACCTTTTGATGAAAATGTTAAATAGGTATTAAAAATTAATTGTGTTTGAGTTCCAACTTACAACAAAAAAAGGAAACCGACTTTGTAGAAAACTGGTTTTACGTAAAAAATTGCGTTTTTTTAAGATTAAATTATTTTGTTGTAGTATATATAAAGTGTATTATATTTTAAATTGCAAGGCAATAAATCTTTTTAAAAAAATGTTTAGTGGAAACTATTTTTGATTCGTAATTTTAATTTTAAAAAACCCCCAATGATTAACGAACAATATAAGATAGCATATTATTATTACGGACTACGCGTATTATAATATTATAATATATATTCTTATTTTATATTCGTATACGAATTTAATTTGGTATTTTGTATTATGTGTAGCCATACGAATCTTTTAACCATACGGATATTTTTTGTACGGATATTTTTTGTAGTTATACTACCGGCTAACACAGCTATAATATTACAACTTATACAGTTAAAGTGTTGAATCAGTTAGTTTATAACTAGGTAATTTATAAAGTAACTTAAACGTGTAGGTTATGTATATAATTTATACTTTAAAACTAGTTATTTTACACATTCCCTGGTATCACTTCATTAATGTGCCAAATTGTACAAAATATGTACAATATCGTTATTTTACTGTCCAGCATACCTTAATAAATTAGATAAGACTGACGTCCTTGTAGTCGGTGACCACAATGTTCATGTAGGTACGTTTATCGTGTTAAATAATATTATCGTTGTACATGTATTATCTATTATTCTTAGTAATAGTTTTACAGTCACACGCGTCCAGTTGATTCGTTTGTCTCCACGCTATTATTTTAAATATTTATTTATTTAAATATTAATTATAAAATGAAAGAAAAGTTTTATATTAGTGTTAAAAATCATACGGCCGAGAATGTCGTAATGAAATTGTATATAAATAAAATAAATATATTATTATTATAAACAAAAATATTATAGGTACTTAAATAAAATTATTATACAGTACATTAAAAATAATAAAATATTATTTTTAATTAATTACAGTATAAATATTATAGTAGTTATGTAGTAGTACCTTAATTATAATATTTTTAAAATAACGTTATTATTGCTGTACCTACCTATATAAAAAATATTAAAATAATAGTATTAATTGATTTCTAAAAAAATGTAAATTACGTAATTGTGATATAGTTATGAAATTATTTTTGTAAGAATATTATATTATTGTCATTACACATTTTCTATCTGGGAAAATAATATAATTTAAATAAAACGATTTCAAACTTGATTCTTAAAAAAATTAATTTTTAATCATAATATATAATATTATATATTATGCCCTCATGGGTAGTTTCAAGTATTTTAAAATATAAAGAAATATACACTGATAATAAATTTCAAACACATCACATCATATTATTTTATAACAAAATAAAATATTTAAATATTTGAAAATCATTCACTCAACGTAATTTACTAAATTTCACAAACGCATTTACATTTATACAAATTCGCCAATAGAACAGACTATAATAATACTCACTGTTGAATACGATGTCCCCTAGTTGGTTTTGCAAATAGATGTTATCTAGATTATTATCTAAATGTGAAGAAACACGTGCAGAACAATTTGCACCTTATCCACTAG
Organism: Metopolophium dirhodum; assembly: GCF_019925205.1. NCBI lineage: Eukaryota > Metazoa > Arthropoda > Insecta > Hemiptera > Aphididae > Metopolophium > Metopolophium dirhodum. Next base: position 101,519,309 of record NC_083560.1, read on the forward strand.
ATTGTCATTAGTTATAGATTTCGGGATGTCTTCAGTTTTCTGAAAATAAAAAATCGTATTTCATATTTAGGTAATCAAACATGAAACAAATTGTCAATAATTAATATTTTGAATAAAAAATCCCTGGTATAATAAAAAAAATTCCTAATTTTTCAACAATGATAACTCAAAACATAAGAAAGAGATTTTTTAGATTTGGTTTATCATCATTTACCATAATATTACTATATTTAAGTCAAAATGTTTGTAAAATAAAATTATTTTTTTAGTTTATCAATATATGACTGCAATACACTACTTAAGTACTATAATAAATACTTAATAAATTATTAATAATCATTTTTTCGGTGACCTTAATGTTATGGTTCTTAATGGTTATTATATTTTTTAATAACTTATTAGAGCGCGGATTTATATGCATTAAAAACCAACCAAATATGCGCTAAATAAATCCTAAATATGCATAAATATATGCACTAAAATGTTAAAATATGCACAAAAAATAAAATTATGCATAATAAAATTAGCAAAAAAATTATCAAACCCGACTATATAAATACTCATCTACTTTTTTTTTTTAGGTAGTTAATCTAAAAGAAAAAAATAGGAATCAATTTATATCAACAATGTATCCTAAAACAAATTATAATAGTCTTTAAAATCTTTATATTATTATGTATTTTATTACCCCGATTATTGATCTAAGGTCATATTTGGGAAAACCGTTTATCCCTACAAGTATACCTATATTAATATATTAATTTATTTTGTTATTAATCGAAACTATAAAAATATGATATTTGTTCTTATATTATAATAAGTACTAAATATTTTAAAAATGTCTAAAAAAACATCAAAATATGCACTAAAAATATGAAATATACTATTAAATTTGTAAAATAAACCCTTAAAATAGAGAAAATGTCAAAATATGCAAAAATATGTGTTAAAAAGATTCATTTTTTAAATCGTCATGTCATGAAACAAATTGTGTGCTCACTTAGCATATCATACGATCAACCAGAATAAATATGCAAATGCATACAAATCCGTGCTCTACTTATAACTTACTACCTACTTCGGTATTAGCTAATACACATGTCCTAGATCCCCTTTTAGAACAGTAAAAATGATTAAATTTTCTTCAATAGTATCTTTTCTGATAGGAAAGTGAATCTAGTTGGTACTTTGGGAGGGGGGGGGGGGGGGTCAAAAGTAAATACCCAATAGTTTACACAAGTGCAGGGAAAAACCAGGCACGTATCAGGGACCTACCCTGGGGGGGAGGGGGCAATTCATTTGTTTTAGGAATACCTGTCCAAATCCAAATCTATCTCAGTGTAAATCATTATCACGATTTAACTATCACGATACTATCTTAAATCGTAAATACGTAATATTACTATACACATTTATTAAGTAAGTGGATGTCGCTCTGCTGTACAGTCGGTTCCAAGTGGGTCAATATATAATGAATTGTATTTAATTTGAATTCAATGATATAGTATCATTGTATAAGAAAAACGATTCTGAGCGGAGACGGTTTTTCAGTCTGGATATTTTATATTATTATTATTTATTATAGTCTGTAAGTTGAATTGATATTATAATATTATAATAATTTTTTATTCGTTTCTATAGTGATACACAAAGCATTATAAATTAAAATTGTTAGCGGTTTTTAGTAATTTGACGGTGGTTTTAAATAATTATTGAGAAAATCGAAAAATTACCTCTCTAAAGTACCATCGTAATCCAATTTGCTAAAAAATAAGAAACAATAGTATGTTAAAATCGAAGCACTGCTTCTGGTAGAAATTTTGTATACAGAATAAAAAAAAAAAAATAAATAAATAAATAAACACCAAACCACTAGCTTCCTCCCTCCGCTCAGAATCTAAAATAGTAGATCATACAATTTTTAAGAATCTTAAAGTTATAAGTGACATACTAAGATGGACTGTAAACGGGATTTAGGGGGGGAGGGGGAATCTCCCCCATCACCCCTTCAAAATATGTGCTTGGGAAAAACAAAATAAAAATTATGGGAAAACGGGCATTTTTACTCAAAATCGATTTTTGTCGTACTTAACTACAAAACAAATAAACGTATATTCATGAAATTTCCACCGGTTGCTTATATTAGCATTTTCTATACACGATAAAATTTTCAAAATATTTTGATTTGTTTTGAACTGTTAACGGACATTTTAGTTTCAAAATGTTTAGTTTTTTTTTCTATGAATGTCAATTAAATTCCTAATATTGTAGCCATATTTAAATTGGTAATTTATTTTCTCTATTAGTACCTAAAATAGGTGGTTAGTAAAATAGTTAATGATTAATAATAAATAAATAATACAATTTTCTGGAAAAATATGCGCATAATGTTTTGACATATTGTTGAAAGATCCCGAAGCTTTTATATATTTTTGTGGCTTATAAATTGCAATTCTTTTAACGGCTACAAAATAATATATAGGTAATATTATAAACTGCATTATCATTTATCAACCAATTAATACTGACAGCATTTTAGACTTTTCGTTTTTAAATATATAATATATAAGGTATTAAAAAATATACAGGTGATTTTTTAAGCTAGATTTCCTTGATTTTTTTGTTATTTACTCAAATTCTTAACTATCTGTAATATTAGATAGATGTAGATAAAAATAATTATGTAGTATTTATTGGTATCATTCTTACAGATTATTTATATTGTTAGATCAGTAGTAATAACCAACATTTTAAAATCATCTAAGCCTCCATATGTATCTACTTAACCCATTATGATATGAATTGGACACTATAATAGTAGGTATATAATTTGTATACTAAGAGCCGTATTATATTCTTGAGCATCGGCTATATGAATACAGCCCTAAGTTACATATAACTTAAGAACTACTTCATCGAATTTTGATTTAGACACATCAAATTTTTAAAAAAAAGTGTGCATTGTCAAAGGATCATCCTTAAGTGGTATAAAAGAATCTAAAATATTCGAAATATGGTCTTTAATTTCAAATGTATATTTAAAAATTCCAAAAATCAGAATTTGAATACATGCATAATTTAAGCGTACAAACAGAGCGAGCATGCTTAAAAAATCATACTATATAATATAGTATAATAATATTATAGTGTAGGTATACTCAGTACTCAAATTCGATTAACTTACGCAGGTATATCGTCAAACACAACTGTTAATTCAATACAATTTGTAGTAGTTGAATCCAATCCACTAATGTCAATTATGAAACATTTTCTGACACTTGACAGTTGATTGTTGACTAAACTATAATAAATTATATAATTATCCCGTAAATTATTATAGCCAAGAGAACGTGATCCTAAAGTTGATACATTTTCTTGGTATAAGTGCTAAAATATAGGTACCTACTGCTAATGTACTAATAATGTAATCAATCAAAAAATTAAAACTCGACAAATCTTCATTATTGTGCGATTCTTACGAATTAATGTGGTAGGTAGGTACGTAATATTATTTTAACGTTTTATTATTGTAGTGTCGAAAAAAAAACATAAGAAACCACTATATTGTACCTACGCAAAGTTCTTTACCATTTGTGTGATACCTAAATGTGATTATTCGATAAAAAGTTGTAATAAATTACTCCCGATTGCAATCTGGAAGTTTGTTTATAAACTCAAATGTATATAACGTATTAACGTCCTCTTCTTATTCAATCCCCACCGTTTTTATGGAGTTCTAAGGAGTTCTTATGCAAAAGTCTAAGGCTATGTGTGCATATGTCCGTAGTATAAGTAAAGTAACATAAACACATAACCAGCTCAACACTACCGCCATGCATGTATACATTATAATATGATATTACCTATATCAATAAGTAATAACTAACTTCACACGTCATATTAATTTAATATTTTGTTTTTTTTTGTCTAAAAGTATTATTAATGTCATAATTCCCAATTAGTTATAGAAACCTTATAGTTATCCGATAACATTTCTAAAAACATATTTAAGAAGACGTTTACTTGAAATCAACTTTCTAACATTTGTTAGTTAATTATTAAGATCAATATATTATCGATATTTTAAGATTTAAAAATTTAATTTTGAAGTATTTAAGCGTCAAAAAAGTGAAAAAGTAATTTTTAATAAACTTTATATCAAATTTAAACATGTTTTCAGAATTGTTTCACTAGGACAGTCGGAACAATTGGCAGATGGGTACATTTTTGTAGAAAACACAGGTGAGATTGAATTCCTTAAACATCAGTACCTACCTATATATTATTACAAATTACAATGTTAGATGTACTTCATATATTTAAATGATATGCGGGCCGCATACTTTGTCATGTCTAGATCTGCCTTGTTTTCCGTTTTCAAAGCAGATTCAGAAAAATACAAATAGAAATCGTATTTTTTTTTCAATTCCTCCATTAGCAATTTATTTTTAGTCAAATGCTCCAATTTTACTTTATAATACGATTCCACATAACCCATCATTTTATCTTCGCTCATTTTCAATTCGCCACGAAACCTGTAACGTATAATATTATTTTATTAATTAGAAGATCGACACTTATGAAAATCGAGTCATAATCATAATATTATCATAACATTATATTATCATTCTATTATAATAATTATTATTATGATAATAATTTATGTTATTGTACAACACATACACAAGTGTATATTTTACACGACACATGTTTAAAATATGCATTTGTACTCGTAATATGTTTATACATATAATATTATAGACTAATTTTTGTCTTAATATACTGCTGACTGCTGTGTTTAATATTAATACAAGTTATTGAATTAAAACATACATTTATATGACTAAGATAACATTATAGCCTATAGGTATAACTAAATAGCACAGCTGGATTTAAAACGAGATTTTTAACAGAATGGGTGATTATTTAGACGCGTCTATGTACGATAATGACAGGAAGGCAGGTATATAGGTAATCATTTTCGATAACCGATATAGGAACGAGTAACGACAATAATTATTAACAATATATTAATAGTTTTAATTTATTCTGTGTTTATATTAAGAAGATATACGTTTTAAGCAGTTAAAAATGATATCAGAAGTCGTAATAGTAGTAAGTTAATATCAGTTTTATCTTTTAACTGTGATAATTGTTTACAGTTATTTAAAAAAAAAGGCTCTGCTGAGATATACGCCCATTCCTTCACCACAATCATAATTATGCCACTGGACAAAATGTTACTATAGTTTTCAATAACTACACAAGTGGGTGTAAAATGGAGATGTATACGCTACATTGGAGTCGTGTACCTACCACCTATAGTACCTACAACAGCTACAAACTACTTCAAAACAGTATAGGTATCAGTGAAGATGTAAAAGTTCTTTTAAAATGGGTTATCGAACATGAACATTCACTGCTTAAAAATTTAATGAAAGAACCGATTTATAATATTCTGAACGCTTATTAAAATTAATGGGTGAAATAGTTCAATCAAATGTCGCATTCAATGTAACATTGAACGATGTAAATAATTTCATTCGTAGATGTATTTATCGTTCGAGAAAAAAAGCGCATTCACAACTATCTAACCTATTTATTTTTCTAAAAAAATAAAAAATTACAAACATTTAAAAATTATGAGGTTTTGAAGTACCTATATTATATGTATTTAAATTATAATTTTTATAAAATTCCTATACCGTTGTTATTTTGGCTAGCCGCCGGCCGTTACGTATTGGTATGTACACTTTATAACTTTTTGAGGGCAGAATATAAATCTTAGTTTACGCACAATTTATTATCTACGTTAAGAAAATTCAAAATTGCTATTAGAGCTGAAATGGGTATACCCATAGGTACCTAGATTTTTTTCAAATATATTTTGTAATAATATAGGTTAAGTATGTCTACTCAAGTACCTACTGGGGTACCTACGTAGGTTAGGTTATAGTAGTTAGATAATAATATGATAATATGTAAGTGCGAATATTTCATATTTCATACTTAATATTAAAATTGTCTACATTTTACTGAATTATCCATTAGGTGATATGCTTACTCAACAAATTTTTTCTGTATTTCTTCTTTTATTTCACACTTCTGCGTTCTTAACGTATTTATATTTAACGCTAAGCATGATTTTACTTAATTCGTAAAATTTGATTTTTCACTGTTAAAAAAAATATATAAGTATATATTATTCGTAAAAAATTCAAACAATATAACAAAAAATATTGTCGAAGTGAATACTATAGGGTTTTAAAAAAAAACTAATTATATTGAATTATAAACATTTTAACCAACCCATAAGTTAACTTTATTTTTGATTAAATTTGAACGGATCTCCTCCATAACTTTGCTTTTAGTTTTACAACGGTGAGTTCTATGACTCACTAATTGGCACAGTGCACAATGCGGTTATTGCATTTAGTACAATATGCCTCAATGTATTTCTGTAACGTAAATAATTATAAAACTGAATTATATTATGACAATATTACAATAAAGTTACGACTCATAATAAGATTTATTTTTAAAACATTTAAAATAAACATAAATTATTATACAAAAAATATACTTAACGAAAAATATTTTCAACATATTTTCAATTAGATTACCTATAATTGGTATTTTTTATTATAATATTTTTGAGAATTGAATTAGTTCTTAAAACAGTTAATGCATTTTTATAAAAAGAAAAAAATATTGTTACATATTATATTTTGGATTAGACGTTTGCCCGTTTGCGTCAAACGTAATTGTACGTGATTTGTGTTTTATTAAAAACAAAGATATATTACAATTCCTTATTCATATATAGGTACTTGTACTTACATCATAGCAATTTGGACATGGGACTTTCGATATAGTGTATTGACCATACTCTTCTTTTTGGTACTCATCCATATAATTATTTCTTAAAATACTCTTAAAACATAATATGAATGAAAAATTAAAACCATACTTATATTAATATAGGTATTAAATATAATAGTATATTTATTTAGTTAATATTTTATACAGGTGCAATTTGTGAGTGGTGGAGAGGGTGTGACTTAATGCTGTATCGCCAAGAGGTATTGAAATGATGTCAATAAATCAATTAATCATCAAATGTAATTATTAACTGCGTGTTAAAATGTTACCTAATTAAGTAACCCCTCCACTACTGGCCATTGTTTTCCATTAAATTGCACACGTACCCTCAGTATACAATAGGTAAGTACAAGCTGGGTATATAATATATATATTATAAAACTTATGATTACTTCATCAAATTGTTCACAAAATAATGTACAATTTAAGTCTTTTTGAAATGTCAGTTACCACTCCACAATCGCATACGAATTGACCTATATAAACAATAAAAAACATGATAAACAAACTTGTACTACCGTTATAAAGTAAATCAAATATAAGTAATTCTATGCATTTTTTGAACTCGAATACAATTAATTGCATTGAAGTATTCTAAATATTATATTTTTTATTCATACAAAAATGCATCCTTCAGTCTTTGATATTATTCATATAATAAGACATAGGTTGTAGGTAACTATATATTATTATTAGTAACAAAAAAAAAGTTTGTATTCGAAACCATTGCTTCAAAATGTGTTTTTAATATTTTACACGCAAATTAAATAGATCATGACGATCAACTGATGTATTCAAAAAGTTATTTATAGACATAATTCCATAAATAAGAGTTATACTTTTTTATAGAATTATATTATAAGTATCTACTTAATAAAATATGTTCTTTAATGACATATTTATTATCCGTAATAAATAGGTTGTAGGTATGTCCTATGTACTGCAGGTATATTTAGAATACATGATTGATAATATTATATAGAATACTATTCAAAATAAACTGCACCCAATATAACAAAAAGGTGGAAAAGTGGGTATACCGCTCTGCTTTACAGTAGTTGTCGGGCATGTGATTGTAATTATCGTAAGAACTAAGTAATCAAACTAAATAATATAAAAAATAAATGCTAATATAAACATTTGGTGAACATTTCAAGAGTTTATTTGTTTTTGTATTGTAAAATATCAATTGATAAATTGAAAAAAATCGATTGATTGGAATTCGTTAATTTACCATTAAAAAGGTATACTATCGTAAAACTGTTAAATTCAAATACTCATAACAAATTAATATTACTTTCCGGTAACGTGTTTATTAAGGTTAAGGTTACCTACACTTGTTATCTGTAGGGAATCATCTATTAAATTTTTAAATGTTAGCTACCTATCACCTATGAAAAGAAAATTTTTTATAAATTTCTAACTGAAAAATAATTAACAAATTTTCGGAATTTTTTCAACATTTTAATTTCATATAATCTATACTCCGTCAGCTTACATTAGTGCTACACGAGTTAAAACTATTGCAATTAGGTAGGTACATAATATTAAAATTGTTGACCAAACTTTACATATTATAATCATTGATATTGTATAGGTATATGATGAATATTGTCTTATGTCTTTAATGATTAAAATTTAAAACTATGTATATAATACATATTATAGATAAGCCGATAAGCAGAATATTAAGAACACCTTACCTGTTTTGTCAAAACCCAAATCAATACATTTGTTGCATACGCCATGGAGACAATTCAATAATTTTGAAGTAGTGTACAAAAGCTTTGTGTAAGTCACATATATGTTCAATTCCAAAGTTGTTTGGCACTCACGGTGAGCTTGCTTTTATTTCTGGCAGACTCCATTACGAAGGTACTCTGTAATTAAAAAATTGTATGTTTATTCATTATTGTAATACATTTTGTAGGTACCTGCTAGCATATCATTATTTAATAATATTTATTACAAAAAACTACGTGAACAAGGTGGGCATCGGCAGTTATCGTAATTTATGAATAATATAGATTATATAGACAATAGAGTTTGGTATTATAATGGTATTAAAGCCGTACCGATGTAAAATTATGTACAAAATAAATGTAGGTAGGTATCTTATAATTTTTCTTTATAAAAATATTTACATATTCCCTTTTTCACGAACGCCGTTCTTAAATATATTATATTAAGTTGCAATTATAATGTTCTCGGCACAGTCATCTCGGTCATCACTATATTCTTTCAGCATTATTCATTATTTAGATTACAGTCCGCAGTATTGGCCGTTCGGCACGCGGCACGCCCCGCCCTTTTCTCCAGTACCACTACTCACTTCTAACTATTATAATAGTGAATAAATAATAATAATACTAGTCGGTTTAAGTCGGCACCATCCTATTCAACCTGCTTTAACGATTATTTAGCTATCAAATAGCTATCTCATAGGGTATATGAGTTTATCAGTGGCTTCATTTGGGGGCTGCAGAATTTTCCCCTCCCCCATTTGACAATTTCGAAAAATACTGAGAATTTTCAATTTTGACCTCCGGAATGCAATAACTTGATTCACTTTTCTATATCAGAAAAGATGCGTAAGAACTTATTATAGTAAATCGGAGCATTTTTACTACCCTAAAAGTTGACGACAGGCAGAAAAAAAACACACACATCATTGTATAAAACCAATAAATTTATTGATACGCTTAGAACCTAAAATGTCAAATGTCTATAAATAGCTCAAAAAAATGTTCATGAAAAAATATTGAATTTATATAACGTAATAAATTAACATGTACCTATATACAGTGAGATACTGAGATCAATAGTAAATATTTATAAATTTAAATATAACAACTTTATACGTTTGCGCACCGTTTTGACAGTATCCCATATAGAAACATACAATTTGTAGTTAAATCTATAAAGTTTTAATAGTTTTATACAATAATGATTTTTATGTAGGTAATGTTTATAAATTATAAGACATAAATTAAATTAATAAGAATAAATTAATAATATATTTAAATCATGCTAAACTTTTTATTTAAGTTCATGAGTTCTTTACCAAATACTTTTCTGTGATTGGTTGGTATACATGGTAAGCTTTTGGTATAGGAGAACAATTATTTTTAGTTCTATACTCTATTTCCCGTAAGTTGACCCACTTTTTTTTTGCGCACGCTGCAAGAGTATGATGGTGAAAACGTTGTGACAATATAGCTCACTGCTGTAGTTATACAGTTTCATGTCGCGAAACACCACGGTGTATACGTAGTGAACTATAATATTGTCACAACATATTCAATACATCATGTACACCGTGTGCGCAAAAATAAAAGTGGGTCAACTTACGGGGAATAGATTATAGCTTTACCTTAAATAAAAACAAAAAAAACAGAAATTAACTAAAATATCTAGGTTTTTGTTAGTGGCGTGTATCATCATAAATCATAATTATGCAAAGAAATGCAAAAAAGTAAAAATAATTTTTAAAAGACTGGGAATAATCATATTTTTTTAAAAAAAAAAAACACTTTCAAATTTCATAATTTGTGAATCGAACGTGATGTAATATTACATACACTTCCATAATACTCTGCTACATGTTGTGTCAATAACCATAAAAATAAGAAAATGATATAAGTGATAAGTCCCGATCCCTGATAATAAATAATTATCATATTTTATGACTAACACAATATTATATTATACAGATACTTACACGCGAGTGTTCAAATCACCTACTCCATCTTCGTATTGGTATTCTTATAATTGGATGCACAGTAGCGTCATTTTAGTTTTTAATAGAGGAGCAACATTTTTGATCAGCCAAACATAGGTAACTTATAAAACAACAGATGACCGGTTGATTCGCTCGCAAGAACATATTAATAATAATTATGTTTCATTTCATTTCATAAAACACACACATATAGGTAGGTACTTACCAACTTTCATGCACGTCCACGCATATATGCGTCTATATTATATTCCAACTATTAATTAGTAATTACTAATTTATCGCATTATGACAATAATTGGTTAGAACCAAGTGAACCAACATAATGAAATATTTTAAAAATAAAGGTTTGTTTTTGCGCTATGATATAATAGAAAACCGGACACCGACACATCGGGCTGCTTTTAAAATCAGACAGTGACAAATGCCCACCTTGCCACCTCCAAAATAACGCCAATGGGGCATATTGGCACGTACATTGTTTAATCAAACAAGACAAAATATGTTATAAATTAATATTTTTTTTCTTGTTTTTTTTAAGACCCATGCCTATATATTATGTAATTTTTCGTTTTTGTTTTCAAAAAGAGGCAAATTCTTTTTTCATTTTTCATAAATTTGAGTAAGATTTTTGAAAAATGTTTTATATAAGCTGGGGAGCTTACAAAATTAATGTGGCTTTTCTTTGCGAACATTTTTCCATTTTATCAAAATATAATGAATCTTTTTTTCTTTTATTGATGAATCTTTCCGTTTGCTCGATATAATTTAAGAACGATTTTTGAATATAGGAACTACAACAATTATTATACTGAACGACGGGACGTATATCAAATATATATATATATATTATCATTGATTATAAATACTTAGTATAGTATATACACATGTTGCCACAGGTTATACAATGTAATATAATATAATGTCATAATGTCATATAATACATTGTATAACCTGTGGCAACATGTGTATATACTATACTAAGTATTTATAATCAATGATAATATATATATATATTTATATTTGATATAATAATTTTAATTTAAAATTTTGAAATTTGAAAACTATATTTTAACCCGTGTATGTTTATCCGAAGTTAATAGACTCAACAACTACTAGACCGATTTTAATAAAAAGTTATACCAATAGATTCCTTAAAACTTAGATGGTGTTTATAGTTTATTTTTTCAATCCCTATACGGCTATACCTATTTCTATGTAAAAAGGTCGTATATCTCAAACGTGACTTTTCTTTTAACTCACGAAAAAAATAAATACTTTATTGTTTATTTATAGTTAGTCGCTAATATTACTATTATAATTAGTAGAAATATGGTATATACAATTTTTTACAAATAAATTTTAAAAAAAATCCTTGACACGGCTGGGATAGCTAGTACGTAATAACTATCTATATTCATCGCCCGATTTTACAATGTCGATACTAGTATATTTTATTTTTTATACTTATAAATTATAAGTGCATTGATATTTTATAATAATACAGGGTGTAACTTAGAATAACTTTTGTTCTAATCAATATTTTTTAATTTTTTTTTATATATTTTTTATGGCCACTTGCATTACACGTGTAATAAAAAAAAATTATTTGAATTTTTTATTACTGAAAATAACAATTTTTAATTTGTATAAATTTTTTTGAATAAATTCAAAATAGCCAATTTATGAATCTGTTTATAAGAACAATTTGGATGGTAAAAACATTTATCTAAGTTAAGTAGCTTATTTTTTAGAATGTTTAAAAATAACAAATTTTTTTGATTAAATTAATTGGAAACGCAATAACTTTTTTAAAAATATTTTTTTTGGAAACTTGCTAACATCATGGGTATATTTCTTAAACTATTTACTAATCATTAGTTTTATCAATTTTTGTCATACGTTTAAGTAGTATCAATTTTTTTTTTTTTTGTCAGTTCTTTCTGTTACATCCTATATTACGACTATAATATACATTATATAAATATAAAGGTTTACATTAACGAACGCGGAGAAAAAATAAGATTTTGCGTGATTATTAAAATTCGGTTGTGGCATAGGAATAACTGAATTTGTAAGCTGGGATGCGAGCCTTACAAATAGATTAGAGACGAATAAATGCTTCATGCATCTGGTTAGGGTAGGGGGCAGTTGTCCGAAAAATGATAAGGCAGCTTATACCACAATACCATACCAGCATATACCAGCATTTTACAGTGTCCCTTAAAATATCCCCCGACTTGCTGTGCAACACCACCTCAAGTTGGTCACAGGGTAACCACAGGTTAACCACCGTACAACCACTCTTATCGGTCTTTATCATTATTCGGACAACTGCCAGCCACCGATCTGGTTAGTCGCCGTTTAAGTGGGTGTGGATAAGATAAGGAAGTCCTATATATTAACTAAAAAATAGGCTGTTGTTCGGACTGTGGATGAGACAGCCTGCATGCATTATGTGCACTCAATCTAGCAAGGAGTTTTATCATTCATTTTATTTGTTATTTAATTGATAAGTACCTTTGAAACAGAATGTCCTAAATATCAAAATGTTCATTTTCGCGTTATAGATACTGGTGACTTATTTATTATTATGTTATATTATCTATATTATATTAACTATATTATTATATTATATTATCTATATTATTATATTATATTATCTATATAACTATATATATAATAATTAATATGGTTGTGAAGGCATAAGCGCAAAAAGGAGGGGGGGCTTAGCCCTCCAAAAAATAACCTCCTCAAAATAAATTATTCAATTCTTTCCTAAAATATTAACAAATCTTTGAAAATTAAACTGTATTTCTTATTTTCTTGTTTTTGAAAAAAAGGTAATTTATTATTTAATTTTTTAATTTTTATTTAAACTTTATTTTTATATTGCCTATGATAAAATATGTGGTAAACATCATAATCTGTATGCTTGTATTCGTTTTAAGGAAACAATTTATGTCGGTATGATATAAATTATTTTGTATTTGGTAAGATTATTACACATAATTTTACAGTATACCTATATGCACTATATGAACTATAACACTGAGATAGGTATTAGCGGAATAAAAATCCCCTGAAAAAAATCCCCGACCCTAGGAAAAATACCCCCAGACAACAATATTATACTGACAACCACATGGCATTTTTAAAACGTAATTAGTGTAATTATTACATTATTAATATTTAATTACAAATAAATTGTTATACTTATATAATATAGGTATACTTTTAATTAAAAAAAAGGTGGATAAGTGGATGTCGCTCTGCTGTACAGTAGGTTACAAGTGGGTCACTGTAATGGATGGTGTTAAATTTGAATTCAATGATATAATATCATTGTATAAGAAAAACGATTCTGAGCGAAAACGGTCAGTCAGCCTATGATATTACCAAGTATATTTGATGATATTATTGTGAATAAAGTAATTTATAAATAACCTATTTACGTGGAGCCTTGTTTTCAATTTTCAATCCTTAGCTATAAAAGTTGAACATTTTATAAATTTTTAACTACAAAATAATTATTAAATTATAAATTTGATAAATTCTGTCCAAATTTGATCTTTAAATGCTTATAAAAAAAAAACTGTGCCTATGTATTTTCAATATTTTTCAACTGCTATTGTAAAAATATATCAGGAGTCTTGTATTAAATTTTTACACTTTTTGGCCCAACAGATAAAACTTTATTGATATTTATAGAAAAAAAAACTAAAAAAATTGAAAACTGAAAATGCCCGTAAACAGCTCAAAAAGTGTCAAAATATTTTCAAAATTGTATGGTGTATAGGAAATGCTAATATAAACATTCAGTGAAATTTTCATGTATCTACAGTTATTCGTTTTTGAATTACAAGAAAATAAGGAAATCGGTACATGAGAAATCGAGTGAATATCTAATGTTGTAAAAATATGAATTTAAAACGCTCATAAAAATTTAATTTGACTTTCTTGTAGAAATTTTTTTTTTGATAAAGTTAGACAAACTTATGAGGAATCTTGTATTAGATTTTAAAATCTTAGATTTAAAAAGAAAATTTTTTATGAATTTCTAACTCAAAATAATTTGCAAATTTTCGTGATTTTTCCGTATTTTTTCAAGATTTGAACTTTAAACGTGTATAAAAAAAAACTGTGACTAAGGATTTTTAATTTTTTTCATCTGCCTTTGAAACAATAACCTAGGAGCCTTCTATTAAATTTTCAAGCTTTTTTACCCAACAAATAAAATTTTATTGATATTTATAGAAAAAAAATTTAAAAAAACTGAAAACTGACAATGTCCGTAAACAGTTCAAAAAAAGTCAAATTATTTTCAAAATTGTATTGTGTATAGAAAATGCAAATATAAACAACCAGTGAAAATTTCATGCATCTACGGTCATTTGTTTTAGAGTTACACCAATAACCAAAATCGATTTTGTTAAAAATCGATTTTGCGTAAAAATTCCCGTTTTTCCTTAATTTTTTTTTTGTTTTTCACATCGCTTTTGAAAACTACTGGGAAATTAAAATTTTGACCTCCCCAATGCACCAACGATATTCACTTTCCCATCGAACAAGATACTGAAGTCGAAAATCGAAGCATTATTTCGACTACTTATCGTGTACACAGACACAAAAATAAAAAAATAAAAAAAAATAAAAAAATAAAAAAAAAAAATAAAAAAAAAAAATAAAAAAAAAAACACACATCATTGTAAAATCAATACATTCATCGTTTCACTCAGAATCTAAAATAATATATAATAAATAATATTCAAAAATTAACAATAATATTGTTTTGTTTTATATCACGATTTGAAAAAACATATGTTAATAGTTCTTTTAAAAGATTACTTATCAGGTATATTATTATTATATATTACTTATTACTTATATCGATCATTCAAAATATTTTTATTTTATAATCTTTTAAATATTGTATCTACCTATATTAAGTAAAACTTGTAAAATCTAGGTACTTCTAATAATAATTATTATTATTTACATATCGTAAAATATTATTAGGTAACGTAATACTTTATTTCAGGGATATACTATAATATTTACTATAAATGTATTAAGCAGAATATATCATTGTTAATGTTTGAAAATTATAATATAAATATTAAAAAATAAGGTAAATTAAATACTTGAGTAAATAAATAATTGATTTTTTTATATTTTTAAGTGAACATATATATAACAACACATATCGCCTCCACGGGTTACTTTTCATGTAATGTCAGGGGGGGCTACAGCCCCCCAAACATTTCAGCCCTAGTTGCACCACTGTGTGAATGACATCGTGGGACAGCACGGTTATGATAATACAGACCCGTGCGCCGCCGTCGTTTGTTTAGAAACATAATATTGTGATTGTCGATAACATTTAATTTTAACTGCGCCAGAACTGGTCACATAGGCAGTTACATTATTTTTCAATAAGAATTTAAAATTTAAATTTTTACAAAGTTATAGTCATCTTTGGATGGATCTGCGTGTATTCAATATTGATTGTACCTAAGTGTGTCTGTATTTTTTTTGTATAATATTAAAACTATATTATGCTCACTTAATCGCCTAACCTAACCAAAATCACATATTTATCGTGTTTTTTGCTCATCTGATAGACGATAGTTAAACACAAATACTTTTACTATTGTGTTAGTGCGCTACTAGATTTAGCGTGAAGTTGGTCGTCACAGCCTGCAGATCATTTTACGGCTGTCAGAAAGGCAATAATTAGTTTGCACACTTTTTAAATATTTCCTTTTAAGACAACACACAATTTTATATAATAGTAATCACTCGTGTGCACTATAATATAGGTACTACGTGTTTAAACGATATACGATATATCTTATTATCTTCTTATTGATAAATATTATATTTTACTAAGCTGTTATTACTCGCCAGTTTATTGTTTTGTTTTTTTAGAAGATAACTATCGTCGATGACGTACACAATAAAACTATGTAACAATGTTCTACAGATAATTCAGCCCGACAACCATTGGTTATGTCGAATACTAGTAAAAGTGCCTTATTATATACGAGTATAAAAAGATAAATTTCTTGGTAGATTGGTCTAATATTACATAGGTACCTAAGTACGTATTTTTTCGGTTTGTCGTATTTGCTACTAGAAGAAATAGAAATAAAATATTTTGAAAATTTATTACCTGAGCTCAACCTCATGAATATATATTTGGTTTATATGGTATAAATTACGTAAGTCAAAAACGCCTAGTTTTCAGAAAGAGAAAACAAAACAAAAAAATTTTATGTAGAAATTTAAAATCGTTCGTAAAATTCGTAAAATTATTCGTGGTTTTTGAGCGACTTAAGTTAGTTGCATTTTTATATTATATGACCTACACTAACAGGGCATGCATTTAAAATTATAAACATATAATAACTATGTCAATAATGACTTGACTTAAGATATTCAGACCATTTTAAAATTATTTATGTCAGATCCTCAAATATTAACTAGACATACGTGTTTTGTACTTTTGTACCCAATATGATGTGACTTAAAATGTTTAGACCAAAACAAATTCTCTAATATGAGTTGTTATAGTTGACTTACGTGATGTGTATCAAAAAAATATAAAAATATAAAAATGCTTGATTCTGATCATACTTTTAGCAAAAAATGTAATTTTTGACACTTATACCTTACACCAAAGACTGCCTGATTATGTTGGGCAATACTGTTACTAACATACATACATTTATATATATGTTAACATTTACAAGGTTTTTTTTAAATATATTGGCTTCCATCTACCTGAAACAGAAAAAAATGATTATAAACATTTATACAGGAAAAAAAAAACTTAAATATCTAACAATTATACATTATAAAATTATACCTGGATATTTATAAAGTATACAATATAAAATAATACATGAAATATATTAAACTAACTTAAATATCTAGCAATTATACATTATAAAATTATACAAGGATATTTATAAAATAATACATGAAATATATTAAACTAACTTAAATATCTAGCAATTTGACACTATAAAATTATACACGGATATTTAAAATATAAAATAAAAAAAAATATTACAAGTTTATACACTACTATTTTACAAACTACACTTACATTTACAATATAAAGGTCTAATATTGCAATGAAACATAATAATCCAACTTATATCATGGTTAAACGTACAAAGTATTTACAATAATTTCAAGTTTATGTGAAACAAACTAAATATTAAAAAGGTAGAAATATATATATTAATCTATCTCAAGTAACATGATAATATTTACAATATAAAACAAACTATATAACATCTAATATTTACAATAAAACTATATAACATTTACAATAAAACTATTTAACATTTACAATAAAACTAATTAACAGAAAATATATAAATTAAGTTATACATTGTAGTAGCTCTCTCATCAATTCTTTTTCCTCATCGTTCCAGTTCCCTCCATCTTCCTCAAGCTCTGGTCATATGTCATCTTCCCTATAAAAATAAGAAATATTAGTAAAATAATTTAAATATATATGTTTGTAATAACTTACTCTATACTATAGTGTCCATGTGCTAGTGTGTTGACTTTATCTTCTAACACCGCCCTCTTATCGTCATAGCTATTGTAAGTTAATTTTTTTGTCTTTATGGTCATGAGTTGATGGTTAAATGACCTAATCGATACATTCTCCTTGTACGCCTCCACTCCATCTTCCCCAAACAAACACTTTCTATGGTCCTCGAATGTCATGTGGTTTTTAACCACATGAGACCGGATTCCTTTCGCCTTAATCTTTTCTCCTCCTACTCTATCATTTGCAACCTCATCCTCTGGACCAGCATATATATTAAAAGCGTAGGACTTGGCCCTCAACGCACAGAAATGAGTAATAATGTTGCCGTCCACTTCATCGGAAAAGTATCCTGGAGACTTCTTTCTGCTTGCCACATAGCACTGATGGTCAGTGGGCAAGTTGGCAGTGTCCATCCGATCCAACAAGTTATGGTTGGTCGCCAAGTCTGCATAAAAATCATCCGTTTGTATGTGGTAAATCAATGAATCTAGTAAAAATAATGTTAAATTAATATATTATATACATGAGTATAGTTTTAATATATTTACCTGTGTCAGTGTACATTAATTTAATTTTGTCTCCATAATGCTTCCTCATTACATTATAGTGATAATCATACATTTTTGTCTTCGATATGTCCAGCACGGCAAATCCTATAAATAATAAAATGTATTAATAAATGATAAAAATGTAATTTAAAAAAGTATATTTACCAATATATATAGGTTTATCAAATTTAATAATTTTATTCTCCAGTGCGACAGCGTTCAGATTTTCACTGTAATTGGTACAGTGTTTAAATGTACTCTTGTTAATTAATTTCTGTAACCTCCTCTCACACGACACTAGCTCCATCTTCATCTCTTTCCTCTTCGATTGCATAGTTTTCCCTGTAAAAATAAAAAAATGTTAGTAAAAATGTATATATATATAATATAAATAAAGTGACATAACAAATACAGCGTTATTCATCAGTTTAAAAAAATCTTTCTCAAAATCGTTCCTCGCCTTCTTTCTCATCTCGGTGTTCAATTCAATATATTTTGCTAACCAGTCCGACTGGTTAAACTGAATAACCCTATGTACCTATAAAAATAAGAAAAATGTTAAAAATCTGTTTTAAAATCTTATAAAATATAAATATTTACTTTTTCAACTAATAATCCATTTTTAATCGCTTGTTGTAGATTACGGTAGTGAACAATATAATTTTTTTTCTCCTCAAATGTTGCCATCAACTTCCTCACCTTCGAGCCACGCGGCACACTATTTTGCGGTAGGAAGGGGAGGTCATTATGTTTGTCATGCAAATGTTGTGGGTATGACACATCCACCTCATACACTCGCCCTATGGGGGAGGTAGCATCCAAATCATTCAATCCGTTCAATGTGGGTTCAACCCAGTTGAACCCACCGTATGGCATGTACTGGGACATTGCCCACCCGTACAAGTTATTACCTATAAAAATAAAAAAAAAGTATGAAATATAATAATCAGATTTGAAAAAATATACTTACAGTCCTGATATATTATCCATGATTTCTCCTTCGTCTCATCATACCCCGGGGTCTTTACATTGTTCGCCTTTCCATACCTCTTACTCGCCTGCACCAATCCACCGCGTATACCTATAAAAAATAAATAAGATTATTATATGTTTATATTTTATAAATAATATACTGACCATTTTCGAACATCAACAACATGTCATAATCATCTAACAACTGTAGCTTTTGCCCCGTGAACTTAAGCATCGCATCGAAACTTAAGCCTGGGGCGGTGAAATAGTGGGCTGGATCTAAGTTGTATGCCCTCATGCATACGTCGCGGAAGTTCTCGAAGACGTCCGCCAACAACAGTACATCGATCTTCAAATACAAATCACTGTAATCACCCAACGTCGTACAACCGAAGTGGTCCCAGACCTCCTTCACGTGCTCAAAATCTTCCTCCTTAATCCCGGTCTCCGTCAATGTACTATAAAAATCTCGCTTCCTCGGTAAACTCGTATCCTTTAGCCGCTCCCAACTATCCGTGTACTCGTACGGGTACACACCTTTACGAGTCACGAGCGGCATATCTCCGGCGACAAAATGTTTGGCTGTCTCACGGAAGTTGTCATGTTCGGGTGTAACTAAATTTTTAGCCAGGGACGATAGACTCGACGCCATAAACCGGAACGTGTCGATAAACCGCATGCTGAATGTATTTGTTACGTATTTAGAGAATGATATATATTTCTCCTCGCTATTAGGAATAACGTTAATAGCTTGCGTGTCGTGACCCAGTTCTGTTACTATTAGGTGCGCGTCATAGTTGGATAAGTTGTGGAAAAATATAGGGACGAATTTTGGTGTTTGAAGCTTTAGATTGCATACATTACATAGAGCTTGTCGGTATTTTCCAGAGAGATGACAATGATCCGCAACCTTATGGTTATCGTATGTAAAGGTTGTCTTACATAAATTACAAGCTGTACATGCATCATGTGACTGCCGTTGCTTATCCGTGAAAACTATAGCTTTATTGGTCTTCAATAATTCTTCAATTTTTATCGCTAACTCGGTCACCGTTCCAATAAAATGTTTCGCCACGTCCGTCCTGTCTTCACTGCCTCTGTATAATATTGTCTCCCTAGATATCTCATGCTCCTCCATCAACTCTATCGGTACGTCCTCGCTCGCCTTCACATCGAGTCCATAGCTCATCGCCTCGTGCTTATGTATTATCCTCGTGTTGTCTCCTTTGTCTTCGTCGGTCTTCATCAATATCGTCTCAAAATCGGCATATATTACTATAGGGTGTCTCTGTGTTTTCTTCCATGCTTCAAACTCAACGCAATCACCCTCCTTCGGCATCTCCGGTAGAATAGGCTTGTGTGCCCCACAAATCAAATTGTGTCGGTCCAGGGCCTCCTGCCCGCTCAACTTGTGTTTCAAATTCCTATTATCAAATGACGTGAAACACCTCTTGCAAAATACAACGCGTCCGTCATGTCCTGTTTTCTGTGCGCGTACCAAGCGGGAAAAATTGGAAATATAAACATAATGCGAGTTTTCCTCGTCCGTCACCATCAACAAGTCAAAATGATTCTGTTTCTCCTCGTCGACTACACGTAGTGGATAGACTTCATATGTAGGAAATTTCTTAGGCGGTTGAAACTTTTTCTCGAGGCCGTACACGTTAATGGAGACGTTATTATTATTTTTTTCGAATTTTTGGATATCTGACAGTGGTGTTGGGAAGGAAATGCCCTCAAAATTATATTTGTCCTCGTGCTTTTTATAATTTTCTCCTACACAATATTTATATTTATCAGATAAATTTTCGGTCACATGCCTCGCGAGAATCACCCACTTGAAACACTCCTGGTCCGTGTTTTGAGGGTTGATGGTGGCTCGCTTCCTGTCGATATAGGCTGGTAACTCAATATAAGAGGAGCCACCCATCGGAGTATATTTATACACTGCCACCAATAATCCGTCTATACTTTCTAGAGTGAAACCACTTCCTCTTCCGCTGTAATCATCCTTCTCCTTCATCAACTTCATATACGATATCTCTACAATCGTTCTGACGTCACTATCCGGATAAATTTCTACTGCCATTGTCTTGAACGCCCTGTTCTCTGATGAATTGGGTACATTGGGCCGATTGTACGTAGCTAAAATTATATTTGTTTTTTGAATACGTACATTTATTAAGAACAATTTTGATTTTAAGGCTTATGAGATTAAAAAAAATTTTTCAACATAGGTAATCTAGATAAAAACTAATAATAATCATAGGTATTTAAATGTAGAATAGTAATAATTGGACATCGCGGAAGTACAAACACATAAAATAATATACCAACTTTGACAAGTGTTTGATATGTTTCAAAAGTTTCAGAATACAATTAGGTAAGGTTTTTAATACAATATATTTAAAAAAAATGTTCGCTACTTTCTTATGTTTTAATATAGGTAGGTGCATTTTATATTACACTTTAAAAACTCTTATGCTGGGTTTCATGAAATATTGATTAATTTAATCGTTCAATAAAATTTAACCAATTAACCTGCACAGGCCACTAAATCATGTTTAAATAACAATTATCCCAATTTTAATTCAATAATAGTTTAGTCATTGTTCATGCAATCCGGCATTAATCTTTACAAAAAAAATTAAACATAAATATCTAATTGTTATTCATGTGAATATATTTATATTGTATACTCTATAGCAGCGTTTCTCAAACTATAGGTCTTCAGTCATTTTTTGGTGGGTCGTGAAAATTTTTTGAATTATATGTATAGATTCCAAGAAATTTATGTTAAATTAATATTAAATATATTATTATGTTATTAAATAAACTTATATTATTATAGTAATATAGTACCAAAAATTACGTGGGTAATAAATAATAATTCGTCGTATATTTATTTATTACGACGGGTATTAATACGCCTCATTATTAAAAGTACATTATTTTATAAAAATATATTGATTATAAACCTATAAAATAATAAATACCTAATAAAAGTAATAAACAAATTTTGTTTTATATAACCACTTTTTAAAAGTTAAACCAACGTGGTCGTGAAAAATTTTTCGGGGAAAATTTGGGTCGCGGTAAAAAAAAAATTGAGAACCACTGCTCTATAGTATAACAATTAAAATTATATTACAGCAATGTATCGTTATATGTTTTCAATGATATTGTATTTTATTAAAGGTGTTCCTATAAAGTCGGTCAAAAAAATATCGTAATAAACAATATGTGCAAATTGTTTACAATTTTACTTAACTATATTATCTAAGTCAGAAACTTACATTTAAAAACACGCCTCGATTAAGTTCTAGAAGTTAATGTCAGTCAACCTTAAGATTTTTACAGAATTAAAATTTTCCAGGTCAAAGACTCAATTTTTTTTCACAGCGGACGCAAATTTTTTTATTAAACGTTATTTGGTATACGGACATATTTTTATTTTTAATGGGTTCGCAAGAACTGATACTGGTCGCGTATGTGAACTGCAGCGCACAGCAGTCTTATAAAAAACACTTTTATAATAATTGTATTGAAAAATACTGATAAATGAATAAAAATGTGTATATTTTAATACCTATTAATTATAAAATGAACGGTTCTTACCTAATGAAATATAAAATAAACAATTTATTCGATTTTAATTGTATTGAAAATAATATAATGATTATCAAAAAATAATCTGAAATATGACTGAATAATTATTTTGAATTTTAGCAAGGTTTACTAAAATAGTATTAAATTAGTATAGTAATAAATAATTAATAAGTAACAGTTAGCTTAAAATTAATCTAATGATTTTAGATTCTGAGTGAAACGATGAATGTATTGATTTTACAATGATGTGTGTTTTTTTTTTTATTTTTTTTTTTATTTTTGTGTCTGTGTACACGATAAGTAGTCGAAATAATGCTTCGATTTTCGACTTCAGTATCTTGTTCGATGGGGAAGTGAATATCGTTGGTGCATTGGGGAGGTCAAAATTTTAATTTCCCAGTAGTTTTCAAAAGCGATGTGAAAAACAAAAGAAAAATTAAGGAAAAACGGGAATTTTTACGCAAAATCGATTTTTAACAAAATCGATTTTGGTTATTGGTGTAACTCTAAAACAAATGACCGTAGATGCATGAAATTTTCACTGGTTGTTTATATTTGCATTTTCTATACACAATACAATTTTGAAAATAATTTGACTTTTTTTGAACTGTTTACGGACATTGTCAGTTTTCAGTTTTTTTAAATTTTTTTTCTATAAATATCAATAAAATTTTATTTGTTGGGTAAAAAAGCTTGAAAATTTAATAGAAGGCTCCTAGGTTATTGTTTCAAAGGCAGATGAAAAAAATTAAAAATCCTTAGTCACAGTTTTTTTTTATACACGTTTAAAGTTCAAATCTTGAAAAAATACGGAAAAATCACGAAAATTTGCAAATTATTTTGAGTTAGAAATTCATAAAAAATTTTCTTTTTAAATCTAAGATTTTAAAATCTAATACAAGATTCCTCATAAGTTTGTCTAACTTTATCAAAAAAAAAATTTCTACAAGAAAGTCAAATTAAATTTTTATGAGCGTTTTAAATTCATATTTTTACAACATTAGATATTCACTCGATTTCTCATGTACCGATTTCCTTATTTTCTTGTAATTCAAAAACGAATAACTGTAGATACATGAAAATTTCACTGAATGTTTATATTAGCATTTCCTATACACCATACAATTTTGAAAATATTTTGATACTTTTTGAGCTGTTTACGGGCATTTTCAGTTTTCAATTTTTTTAGTTTTTTTTTCTATAAATATCAATAAAGTTTTATCTGTTGGGCCAAAAAGTGTAAAAATTTAATACAAGACTCCTGATATATTTTTACAATAGCAGTTGAAAAATATTGAAAATACATAGGCACAGTTTTTTTTTATAAGCATTTAAAGATCAAATTTGGACAGAATTTATCAAAATCTCGAAAATTATCAACCATTGTAATTAATAAATTATAAAATGTTCAGTTTTTATAGCTAAGGATTGAAAATTTAAAACAAGATTCCATGTAAATAGATAATTCGGTTACCAAAAAATCTAAAAAATACACAAGCACAGTTTATTTGTATAGTCATTTTAAGTTCAAATTTGGACGAAATTACATAAAAACCTAGAATAACTATTTTAGTTATTTTGTTGTGATTGTATAATATTATTCGTGGGCACTTGAAACTTCTAATTTGTAATATTTTCATCGATATATTATGATGATAGTTTTATGATCACGGTTTGTTGTTGATGTATAACGCGTTATATGTACCTAATGGATATTGTGATATGATTAATTTGGAATTTATTATAGGTCAATTTTTTTTTAATACCATAGATAAGTGTATAATATGTCTTATACCTAGACTGACATATCGTCTCCACTCAGAATCGTTTTTCTTATACAATGATATATCATTGAATTCAAATTTAATACCATCCATTATACAGTGACCCACTTGTAACCTACAGTACAGCAGAGCGACATCCACTTTTTTAAATTCCATTGTGTACCTTAAGTCAAATGATATACCTACGTAAAAGTTTCAAGTCCTCGAAAGAACTATCTATGAGGAAATCCGTATTCAATTTTAATGTCTTACCTACACAAATTAAGTTTGTATACATTAATTTTAACAACAAAATAATTAAATTTTTTTGTAATATTGACGAATTTCTTTATAATTTAATCTTTAGACGCTCATATAACAAAATACGGGTACAAACGAATAAATTATACTCGTACCTAGCCATCTAGGTATATAACTTGTTTAATATTTAAAACAAAATTTAAAATCTAATAGGTGTATTATCATTCTGCATTTAAACTCAATGATATAAATTTATTAATAATGAGTAATTTTATAAATTACGTTCAATGTTATATATGGCCATTCCTCGGAGTCACGGAGTGTGTTGTAGAATATCTCGTGTGCACATTATAGAATAATAATAAGCTTGTAGAACATTGGATACTTGTAAGTATTTTATGACCTGTTATTATCATTATTGTGGTGAATGGTGATAGCATAAATTAAGATTTTACATTTTCTTTTTTCCGTTATAAATCATGCGTGATTATACATAGTAGGTACCTACTTATTTATACCTATTTATCTATAATATAAATATATCATATTATTTCATATACTATTGCAGTGATCCATAATATTAGATACACTCCTATACTCTATATTATATGTGATTATATCATATTATTATCTTTAGCGCATTTAGTTGTCACTTGTCATTGATTTTTTGAATGATAATGCACCCAAACAAAAAAATACAGAGTAACTTGAATGTTTAAGATAAATAAAACATATTGTTTTAGACGGTGATATATTGGGTATATTATGGTATATTTTAATTATTTATTAGGCATGCTTTTGGGGAATTTTTTTCAGATAAATATAGTTGAGTACGAGTAATAATAAAATAATAATTGAAATAAATAACGTAATGGTATGCATAAATAAAACACTTTTTAAACATGTTCTATTAAATTCAGGCGGTCTACAGCCATCACAGCTACACCCATAAATTCATAAATGCTATATTGAGTTAGATTTTCCAGATATTTTATTAAACAAAATACACTTTGTTTTTGAAAGTTTTTGTACTACATGTATAATTATATACCTCTTTATATTATTATTTGAGGCAATTACCAACACAAAAAAAAAATAAAATGTAAAATTGAACAGATTTATTAGTTTTATTTTTAAGCTTTATGATTTATGAGAAGAATTTTGAAATTCGGCAATAAATGGGTGATGGAAAATACGACATTGTCTACAAATCTAAACGCGTGTATAATATGACCATACTAATAATTTTTTTAAATATAATACATACAAATATATTTATTTAAATTAATATATCATTTTATAAGTTAAGAACATTTATTTTATAATCTCAGAACTACAGTAAACATTGATTTTTATCCTCATAATCTATTTTCTCTTTATTAATTAAAAATTTTTTTTTTTTTTATTTGGGTTAAGGCTTCGACTACTCAGGTCATTAGGCTGTGGTACTGTAGGGGGGGGGGGGTACTATAGTTTTGTTTACTCGTGATTTGTTTTGGCAGAACTTTTAATTTGGGCACCCGTAGGTATCTGCCATGCCCGAGTGGGGGATGGCGGCACTTGTTCTCCGGACACCGTGACTTGCACGGAGAAAAATGCCGCCCGGTGGTCGAGGATCGAACTCGGACCGGCTATGCCGAATCCGTCGCGTTAGACCGCTCGCCACCTCGTCCCCCATTAGATAATTTACATAACGCTATATCGATGTTTATTAAAATCATAGCTATCACATAATTGAAATAAAAAAAATTGGTTGTATTTACTAAGTTTATGTCAAACATCAAATAGATAAGCTTTAATCTGACCAAAATGTATCGAGAAAAAAATCGTGGTTTCAATTAATTAGTTATCTTAATAATTCACCTTACTTTTATGCAAGGATGTTTATCATATCTATTAAATTGAGATATTAAATATCTGATAAAACCTTCAATGAAATGTGTACTTGTAATTTGTATTTATAGTTTATGTTTGATACCTTAAAATTTAAACTTTAAGAATACGGATTATCTTCAAAAATGACACAATATTATATCTTATATAAAAAAAAGTAGTTAATAGTTTGAAAAAAGGACATTTAAATTTAGTTACAGTGAATATTATTAAGATAAAATTAATAGTACCTATTAGATTAATTAAAAACATTCTAATTTAATTTAATGATTTATATTAATATATTTTTGTTTCAGTAAAATTTTCTGTCAAGGATCTATTCTGCATACCGTACAGATGTCTGGATTATTCCATGATTCTAAGACTTTTGTGGACATGAAAACTAAATGCAACTATGATGTTATTGACACACTCTTCAATTCAACAGAGTGGAGCAAAGAGCCAAACAATAACAAACTGAATGAAACCATCAACACATGTTTCGAGAAAGAAGATTCTGAATTAATAAAATGGATTCCTACTGATTGGGTCAAAAATCCAAAATTTCTTGAAAGCATTAAGGATAATGTTTTAAAAGGCTGGGCTAAGGAAATAAATCTAATATGGAAAGAACTCGGTAGAACGATCATAGATGACGTCCGCTTGAAACCCACGAACTATTCATTAATCTACGTTCCAAATCCCTTTATAATACCAGGCGGTAGATTCCGTGAAATATATTATTGGGACTCTTTCTGGATAATTAGAGGCTTATTAATATGCGAAATGCATATTACTGCAAAAGGTATGATAAGTAATTATATCTCAATGATTAAAACGTTTGGACATGTACCAAACGGAGGTAGAATTTACTATGCTAAGCGATCTCAGCCCCCTATGATTACACCCATGATCAAAAGTTATGTCGATGCAACAAATGACACGACATTTGTGATAGAAAATATTCATGCATTAGAAATTGAATTCCAGTACTGGATGACACAGCACAACGTAACAATTAACAAAAACGGAAAAAATTACACGCTTGCAGTATACAGGGATTATTCAACAGGACCACGACCCGAATCATACAGGTAAATACAATTTTGTATTTCATAGAAGTTATCTCAAGTTTAATTTATGGGCTTATAAATATTAATTGATGTTACTGATTATTTCTGATTGAACACTAGCTTGGGTGGAATTAATAATTCACGTTTTGTTATGATTTTAAAATTATTTAATTTTTCTGTGGCACAGTGTATATTAGGTACTACCTATTTGCCTACGAATCATACATATGTAATTTGGGTTATTAGTAAATATCTATACATTTCAAATTTTTATAATTTCAAAATATGTTTTGTATAACAGGGAAGACATAACGAAGGCACAATTCTTTAAAACTGAAAGTGAAAGAGAAAACTTTTACTCCGAGATCAAGGCTGCAGCGGAATCGGGTTGGGACTTTTCGAGCCGTTGGTTCATCCTAAATGGAACAAATAAAGGTAAATGACTTACTAGTTTTTGTATTTATTATAAATATTTCCAACGACGCTTAAAACCATTCAAAATGAATTGTGCTTTCTGCGTTTGCTTAATTATCGGTAAAAAAAGTTTCCTCTGTTAGATACTGTAAAAGTAACAACAAAATAAAATAAAAACGCCATTTATTTTAAAACAATAGATTTGGGCTCAGCGTACTTACTTCTATGTACTTATAACTCTACCGGACATTTTTCCTTGTATCTATAGCTCAAGCGAATATTATGTATATATGGTTTTTATTCCTTACTATCATTAATATTATTTTACAAAATACACTTTATTTTACCACGCGTGTGCGGAAAATGTGTAGGTAGTGTATAACAATACATTAATATTATAGTTAGGTACCTGTAGAATAAAATCTATAGTTTGAAAAATTATTCGCAATACCTACCTACTATTAAATAGTGATTTAAGTTCGAAAAAATTTCAGTTTTGTTATTTTCTTAAAAAATACTTACCTGGTATGTTCATTTGACACAAACAAATTAACTTCCGAACATTTCTCAAATCACCTTTAATGTATAGCTCTGAATAAATATGTTAAATAACATTATATCGTATTATTTCTTTCATATAATTACAAATTTTATTTGAGCATTTGTGGCCTTCCTATTATACATATTATTACTTAATTATAACTATTTAATAAATTTGATCCAAACTAGTTTACATAAAAAATCTAGCATGTAGTGTTAAATTCATTAATTCATTCGGAATACTTAAAAACTACCTAAATATTATAAATTAAAAATGCATGTTGGATTTAAAATTGTTAATTTTGTATTTACATTACTTTTATAGAAATATACGTATTTGAAATTGTTGAGTAGGTGGGTTTTATAAATAGAAATCTAAATCCTTTTGAATAAAATAATGATATTTTTATATAGTATATCAACTATAGTTTAAAAATCGTACCAAGCATTATATTACATATTATAGCCTATAGACAAGACTTTAACGAGTTAAAAATTAAAATTAAGTTAAAATTTTAAGTTAATAGTAACGAAGTTAAATAATTCGTTAATTTTTGTTGTAACTAATTTTTAACTTAACTGTTGTATTCTTAACAAATTTGACGTGTTACCTTCGAGCTTATTTTATTAATTAATTGTTTTAAATTATTAATTGTATACTAACCATTTATTTATAATTTTGTTGCGTTATGAAATATTATAATTCATAAAAATGTCCAAGAATATTAATGATTTGTGCAGATTTATAATTATTTTCTATTGATATATAATAAGTATTACTATATATTAGGTATGTATAGTATAATATAGTCGTATAGGTAAGTTAATTTACAATAGTACGAGTTGCAGGGTAGTGACTATATAGTGGGTGTTACTAATTTATGATCCTAGCTGGTTCATGAGACAAAGAAAATAGGTAGCTTATAACTTTGGCCGCCTATTATATTTATTATTTAAATAATAGTTGTAAAATTATGAACATAGGTCTAACACAGATTATTCAATACAACATTGGACATATACTTATATATTATTATTATTTATTGATATAAAAATGTAATATAATAATAATTAAAATGTATAGTCATATAATACAATTTCCGATTTCGTACATTATAATATGGATCTAATATGTACCTACTGCGTATTCGTGTACCTATAAATATTAATTAGGTAGTGTTCTTGTCGCCATTACACATATTACTTGGAAAGATTAAAATTAAAATTTACTAATAGGAAAATAATATTTAAAAATATGTAGATATATAAATCGAAAATATTATCCAAAATGGAAAATTATAAAATATATTAATATAACTAGGTACTATAACTTGTAGGTTCAGTTATAATTATACTATTTTAGCTGACCACTTATTTAATTATTGGGGGAATAGTTCAGTGAATAGTTGATTTGTCAACTACCGGCCCTAAATTCTCTGTAAATACTACTTGCGGCTATGTCTCATATTATATGGGCCCTAATCATAAGTACATTATGAGTTAAATTAATTTCACCTAAGTTAATTCGTCTAAAATCTAAAATCGTCCAAAAAATATATTAGTTGTTTTTAGCTTTACTTTACTTACATCTTCTTAAATTAACTTAACTTGATGAGTTGAAGCTATATATAGCGGTAAGTGTGTAGATTGTATAAATCTCGTTATGTTAAAACTCGGAGGAAACAGAAATAAGTTTGAGATATTGAGTCTCACACGGCTACACAGCCATTTGTTGTTTCCGTCTTAAAAGTGCGTAAGCAGATCACGTTTAGCTTCGTTAGCTTAAAAAATAAGGGTGACTGACCTACTATTAAACTTGATGGAAAGAATATTATTTGTGTTTGTGTGTAGGTTTTTAAGATGGTTAAAATTTTTAACAAGTTATGCGTATATAAAATGGTTATAAATGTTAGTTATAAATGCTAATAACTCACTTGAAAACTGAATATATATTTATAAATATATATATAAAATTTAAATAACTCATGTGATCTGCTGAGCGTAAATTTACAATTTTACATACTTGTAAGATGGAGATAACAAATATCTTTGTAGCGGTTCTTAATGTAGTTACATAATATTAATATTACTTCAATGGGATTTAAATTGAGATGGATTAGTTAAAAGTTACTCGTATTTTTTTCGTTAACTCATTAAGTTAAAAGTTAACTTTGAAAAAAAAAACTTAGCGTAGTGTAAAGTTAAAATTTACTAATCAAAATAAAAAATTCCAGACACATAATATGCTTTATTAGAATTTAAAATGATACATCAAAGTAAAAACCTATTCAAAAATTGTCATTATTCTTCGAACAAAAATTAACTTAATTTAGATAATTTTGAAATAAAATTAGCTTGAAATTAACATGTTAATCTTGAAAAAAAGTAACTTATTAAGTTAAAAAGTAATTTGAAAAAAAAAATTAACAAGTTAATTAATTTAATTTAAATTAACTTCACGTTTTAACTTAATTTTAACTTTAACTCGTAAATCCTCAGCCTTGCTAATATATACCTACTACGACAAAAACTACTTAAACATTATGAAATTTGAAACAAAATATATACTCTTCAGTCTTCACGAAAAAGTTTTTCTTTTTAAGACCACTTTTCCTTAATTTATTTAAAGCGTTTTAGTGGGAGAAAATATAAACAAAAAGTATAGAAATAAAAATATTTGTCTATAATTCAGTTTATTTTATTTCAAAAATATCATGTGTTTTAAAAAATAATAAGATATCACTAATTTAATGAAAAATTTTAATGATAAAATATATTATAAAACTTGTAGGTACATATAGTTGTATTTCTGAAAATTTTTAAATTTTCCAAAAATGGAAGTGAAGTTGGCATGTAAATTAACGCAGATGACGAATTAAGCTTGGATAAAAATGTATATAATATATATAATTGCGCGTCATAAATAAAATGTAAAGCATAGCTTATACATTTTTCGTCGCCTTCAATAGGCTTTTCTGTATATTACAATATTTTTAACTAAAGCTTATTAAGCAGCTTGTTAGTCACCAATTATATCACGAATATAGGATCACGGTGGATGGTTGCATTATTTTTGTTAACATCGGTATATATTTTCATCTAATTTATTTGTTAAAATAAAATCAATTTATTGGTTTAAGACTGTTTTATAAGTTTAAACAAAGCTTAAAGTATTGATTAGTAGGTACCGACAAAACTACAATACTGCATTGTATATGATAAAATGTCAATTATATAAAGAACTATCGTAAATACTAAGATATTAAGAATATAATGTCAGAATGTTATGTCTATATATGATGTGGTCATTATTACAATTATAAATATTACCATTATTACCAATATTTTTCTCTTTTCGTGCACTATTTCAACATAGTTTCATTCACTATATATTTAATGTATAGAGTATGAAAATTTATTCGAATTACAGTAGGCTTAACTTATAGTTATACTTTCTAAAGTCTATGTCATAAATGATGTGTACCTAAAATGTATTATCACGTTTATTATACTCAACTGGTAAAGGTTTTATTTATTATATTTTTTCTAGAAACATGTCCACAACGAATAATATGAAGCATAATATTAGTTTTATTTTACTTTTATCTGTCATACACATAATTAAAACTTGATCCCGAATTTGATAGTATACGACGTGTCAATGATATAAAATATAATAAGGTACTTCATTTCTGATCAAGATAATATATGATTTTAATATTCCCCACATCGGTTGGAAAATTATTAAATTTTGTTACCCTATAATTTTTATTTTTATTTTTTTATCTAATTTACATTAAAAAATGTAATATTTGAACTCAATGGTAAACGAGCGATGTATTAAATATGTAAATATATTTTATGTGTGTATCATTATAAAATGGGAAAGGGGAGTGAGATAAAATGTCACTAAATCGGATAATAGGTATTGTCTTAGGTTATGATGTGGTCAAAAAAGTTGCATACAATAACTGATGTCATTGTATGATTGCAGGAGACATCACAAATACAAAAACGAGGTCAATTGTCCCTGTAGAGTTAAATGCCTTAATGTTTTGGAATGCAAAAATATTGAGTGACTTCTACCGAGAGATGAATAACACTGTAAAGGCTTTGAAATACGAAAACATTTCTTTGGAATGGAACGAAGCAGTGACAGCTGTTCTTTGGGATGAAGAAGTCGGAGCATGGTTAGACTTTGATATAATTAATAATGTCAAACGTAAATATTTTTATCCTACAAACATATCACCATTATGGACTGGGTGTTATGCGAAAAATCAAACCGAATACTTCGTCACAAGAGTGCTTGACTATTTGAACCAAGCGGATGTACTGAAGACTCCTGGGGGCATACCAACCACACTTAGCAAATCGGCTGAACAGTGGGACCAGCCGAATGCTTGGCCCCCACTCCAATACATCACAGTTATGGCGTTAGAGAGCACTGGTCATAAAGACGCGAAAAAAATTGCGTCAGAACTAGCGTCCAAATGGTTATGCACAAATTATGTTCCATTTTACAACACTTCTAAGATGTATGAAAAAGTAAGTCCGATTTGATGAAACAGCTGAATAAAACAATTTATAGGGTAGAAAGGGGATACTGTGCAGTGTAAACAATATTATTTTAATTTATTATAAATATAGGTACATTTCATTAGGCTGTTTTTGACTATCAATTTATATTAATAATTCACAACGTACATAACCATCATAAGGGTATAACTATTTGAGGCAAATGCTTAAAGTTGCTAAAAAAATGTGTGCACAAACATATCAATTGGTCTGCAGGACAGTAATTGAACATGGTATAGGTGGTTTAACTGATAGGCAGGTTTCGGGTGAATTGTAGACTGTAGGGTCTAAAATACATCTGATTTCAGTGGACACACCACGCACTTATTAATTTCACTGTTACATTTGGGTTTTGACAGTTTTCTATATCAAAAAAAACCTTTGAGGGTTGAAACACACAAAATCCCCCCTCCCACTACTTTTATATACCACTTACCATGTAAGTGTGTTATCGAGGTAACTTTTATAATTATTATTATAAAACAAAATAACTATCTATTTCTATAAAATCCTATTTATGATTAGAATCATCAGTTTAAACTTTAATTTTTTTAATATTTTAACATATTTTAGACTTAAAATAAACAACAATACATATTTATAATATGCTATAGTACCTATACCTAATTATATAATATTATTAAAATATTCTATAAATTACGATTCACTTACTAGTTAACTTTTCAGTAGGTATTACTGTAAACAATATTGTATTTCAATAGACACAGTTTAGAATACTTTGAATTCCCCATTATCATTTCTTCTTTTTTTTATAACAAACTTGTCCATAGTATAGAAATAAAATAAGTAGGTAGTTAACTTAAGTTAACAGAATAGGTAATTAGTAAATTAAAATATTAAATAATTAATGTTTGTTATTTCTATAAAACTAAAAAAACACGTTATAAAACTTGGGACACAGATTTATCATTCAGGGGACACACTTTGATTTGCAGGGGACATAGTATTTTAGCCCCTGGTAGACTTTACATTTTTTAATACTTGTTACTATATCTGCAGACCTATTTAAATAAATCATATTGTCGTTGGTTATCGTGTATACTAATTCGCCAAATGTTTTGACAGTACCGAGTGGATGCAGGCGGTGAAATAGGACTCAGTTCGGGAGAATATATAATCCAAGATGGGTTTGGCTGGTCCAACGGAATCGTGTTGGAATTTCTCCAATTGTCCAATTCTACAGTCTCAGTACAAAATTGGGATGTAACGGCAAAAAACTGCAGTGATGTATTGAAGAAACTAATAAAGAATAGGAATGATAATACAAAAGTAGATCATACTTGATGTAAATACAAATTAAACAATAATAATATATAATATAAAAAGTATAATGCATTTGATTACCTTGATTCAAACTAAAATCAGAAGAAAACTCTAAATTTGTATTTTTAATATTATATCCATATTTTGTTCCAGCTTACTTGTTGAACCTATATTATAAACATAGTATAATATTAATCAACGAACAAACAAATTTAAAATTATGATAGATAATTTTAGGTCAATAGTTATAGTCTGTCAATATTTGATTTTAAATGAAAAGTTAACGTATAGTTGTGAGTAATTTAAAGTACCTAATTTAAAGTTTTTAAGAATGTATTTTTTATGGTTATTAGTGGATGGTTTAGAATACTTAAATGTTACGTCAGTCATAGATTGTTAATTACAATTTAATATTTTGTTATAAATATTTTTTGATTCAGACATTTAATTTGCTCTACATTTCCAAATTAGGAAGTTAAAATCGGAGCTAAAAAATAAGTAATAACACATTAACAATAGCAATTTACAAACAGTGAGTTTCAAATTTTATGTGAGAATATTTACCATGACATATTAAAATTAGGAAAAAATTATCTACCTATGTAAAAATGGTTTTGAATCATACTAGACAAATTACCTAGAAATTAAATATGTTTTATTAATCAGAAAGCGAATGTATGAAGGTTTACATTTAAAATTAAAATGGAAATTATTTTCGAAATAACATTAACATTCATGTCAGTTTAATTTTGAATGCACCACCTACAGTGTACAATATAGTAAATTAAATAATTAAAAGAAAAACATTATAATATTTAGATGCTTATGTCTTATTTTATTTTTAGTGCCTCGTATTATGTGACATTGTTACGTGCGTTGCCCGTGAATCCACGCGAAATTGATTCCGCGATTATAGGTACCTACATCGAATAATAAAATTATGAAAACAAAATAATATCGTTAAACGGTGTTATAAGTAAATTTCTTACTGTCATTGATCGTCATCGATGATTACCCATTTTCCAGGTAATAGTATTAATTGATTTTACTTATAATACAATTATGAAAATAAAATATGTTTGACAAGTCAATGCTGCTATACAATATTATCGGTAGGTACCTATTGTATTGACTGTCGGTGACAAATGACGATAAACGTTTCATGATAAAAAACAACAATTTATTTGCTAGAAATAATAAATGAAAACAAAAATCAAATATAAGAGCCGCGTTTCTAGCTCAATTATATAATTATATGAAGGGGAACACTGAAATCAATGAAAAAAATTAAAGCGGACTCCGTCAGCCTGCGTACAACCCCAATTCGAGCACTGATTATCATGATTATATTAAGAAAACGGGTAAAAACACAAATTATTGTGGACTATTATTAATGACCTATTATGTAAGTAGTATAAATATGTAGGTTCTGGAGCTCCTCCCCCTTAAATTTTACATGTAAAAGCATAGGCTCCTCTGTATAGACAATTCGTAGTACAGGCTCCTCCGAACC
This sequence comes from Metopolophium dirhodum, assembly GCF_019925205.1. Lineage (NCBI taxonomy): Eukaryota > Metazoa > Arthropoda > Insecta > Hemiptera > Aphididae > Metopolophium > Metopolophium dirhodum. The sequence continues at coordinate 101,555,930 of NC_083560.1, forward strand.
ATGTATAAATTATTAAGTATAGGCAACCCGCAACACACATAACTCGTCACTTATCACAACCGCCACCCGATCCGACACGTGACCGACATATATGTTATGCCTTCCCCTTCAAATACATGACCTCCTCTTTTATTTACACTTAAAAAAAAATATATATAATATTCTGATGTACATTTCTATCGACTATATCATATATACATACATACATACATACATACATACATACATACATACATACATACATACATACATACATACATACATACATACATACATACATACATACATACATACATACGAACATACACACATATCTAAAAATATTATACCATTTTCAGATTATAATCCCATTCGAATAAACATCTCGATAAATGTAACTATATAGTAGGTATACTGACTAAGGAGAATAAAAGATATTGTAACGTCTCCTCTTCACCTGGGCTCTTCCCCGTCTCGGTGTCGTTCTGTTTTTATTAACGAGGTCTCGGAGACTCGACCTCGGTGTGTGATATTATTACTAGGGATCAGGGTTACCTTATGTGAAGCAAGTACTCAACGTAATGTATATATATATATATCTGTTATTGATGTATTATTATTATTTACTACAAGTTACAATATTGAAATATACTTATAAATTATACTCCGGGCTACCGATCGGGCCATGGTGTGTCGTGGGTGCCGATGTCCAAATGTGGGTTGAGCTGGTCGTCCGCAGGTCCTCTTCAGGTCGTTGTCAGCCCTCGAGTTCCACTATCGACCACCAACCATGACTCTTCATTCTTGACCATCCAACTATCAACCGCCGACTCTATTCTATCGACTACCTCACTGTCGACTCTATCATAACTGACTCCCGCCAGGCGTCCAGGTCGGTATTTACACGATGTGAGCTAAACATCGCGTCAGCATAATATATATTTCATACATATATACACATTTGTCATTACTAACACTCAGCATATTAGCCGTGCTCAACGTAGGGAGTAATGTACGATGTCGATGACGAATAATATCGTTACATGTACCCCTTGTCCATTTAAATCTGGACCCCAGATTTGGGAAGTCAAGCAACGGTAGCTGTGTTAGTGGTAGTGTTGTATTTTCTGATTTCATGTTCATTGTTCATCCAGTAGCAAAGAATAACGGTACTCCAACCTCCTCCGACTGTATTTTCTTGCTTGGACTGTGAAACATGATTTTTTTAGGTATACAAACACCAAGCCACCAAGGCAATGGTCATGCGTATATAATAATATTAATAATATATGCTCATTGTATATTATTATTGCTTGATAACTTCTGGATAGTGGAGTGGATTGTCGTTGGCTCTTCCGTCCTTGAATACCGACACCCACGGCTGTCTTCACTTACCCCTTTCAGTTTCCTCGAGTTAGTTAAAATTTAAGTATGCAGTATAAACTATAGACATTTTTTTTTTTTTTTTTATATATATATGTATATAAGAAATATCGTTTAATTTCATACAAATTACATTAAAGATGGTACATGAAATATATTATAAGGTTACAAAAACATTGCAAGTAGGTATTATTAACATTTTTTTTTTTTTTTATCACTATTATAATAAATGTTCATAATACATTATAACATGTTTGAATTCAAAAATAGCATACAAAACAATGTACAAATATTTGTTTTGTTAAACTTAATATATAATTTAAATTGCAATAATAAAAAATTTTTTTTTTTTTTTTTTTGATATAATAATATACATTTAAATATTATACTCAAGTTATGTCTAGTGTTTTAACTAGTACAAAACCTAATTACATAATTTAGTACATAATTTTTATTAATCAAAACTGTACTAGTTAACTATAAATAAACTCAACAGTAGAGCACCAACTTTTGGCTAAACTTGGATTGGTTACTAATTCAATAACGCAGTAGTTTTACATTAAAAATGTATTTTTTTCAAATTTTCTCGACAAAAAACGGAAATATTTACATGTGTCAGTAAGTTAAATTTACTCGAATATACTCTCATTTTATAAATTGGTTCATAATAAATACCCGATCCATGTCCTTGGTAGTTGTCGATAATTGTCTCTTCTGTTTGCAACGTATCTGGTATTATCACGCTTAATGCTAGAACAACTGTAACTATTGCGAACATTTTACAATTTATTAAATTATAAAAATTAAAACGAAATGATTAATTATAATATAGTATAAAGATTGCCGATTAAATATTATTAATGTTAAATATTAAATTACAATTTTAAAAACGATAGTTATGACACATTGTTCATTGACTGTCGTAGTCACGCTCTAGGTGTGTTATTATAATATCATTCGCTAATGTATACGCTATATATATATCCTTACTTATAATATTAATAATATTATAATATATGCCCATGAATGAAATTGTGCTGAATTAATATTTATGTTGTTCACTCATTGACCTATATTTATTCAGCTAAAATGCCAAACTGTTAAAAATTACGTTATATACCTACACTATAATATTATATTAAAATCTATCGTTAGGAAATGAAGTGATGAACACACACATTTTTTTTTTACAAACAACTTAGCTTCGTTAATATTGCTTAACAATATTAAGAAATTAAGTAGTTGTGAAATATATTATGGTGGTCTCTCGACAGTAATATAATTTACAACGTGGTAAATAATATGTTGTGAGAGACCATATTGTCTTCTTATATTTTTAAATATACCTAATTAAATTGTCCAGGAATAAAAATACTCCTTAAACATGTTTTGATTTCTACATATTATAAATAACTATAATAAAATGTTCAAGTAATTATTATTTCTAATTATAATAGTACACGTTTTCTATTTGCGATCGATCTCTATACTTTTTTATTTGTTGAATATGTTTTTTCTCAGCTTGTTTTTTTCCGTTTTTATCTATTTCGATTAAATAAGTAACTGGGTTGATTTTCTTTAATATTGTGTGGGGACCTTCATATCTATCTGAAAATTTATTTTGTCTTACATTAATCTTAACTAAAACTTTTTCTCCCACATAAAAATCTTGTTCTCTTTTCCCTCGGTCCGCGTAACTTTTTTGTTTATCAAACGCTTTTTGTAAAATATCAGGTAATTTTTCACGGATTGAATTTAATTTTTGTAGCTCTATAATGGTGGAATGATTTAAATTTGATGGAATAATTGCGATATCTAAAATTGAACTAGGCTCGTAGCCGTGTACTAAATAAAATGGAGTGTATCCCGTTGAGTGGTGTATAGCCGTGTTATATGCATGCAATACTATAGGTAAAACATCAGTCCACTTTTCACCTTCTGCAACGTATGGTGCTATCATATCTATTATCACCTGATTTTGTCTTTCTACTTGTCCCTGACTCGTTGGTCTATAAGCTATTCCCTCCTTCTTTTCAATTCCTAAAGCTAGTAATAATTGTGTAATTACTTTTGCCGTAAAATGCGTGCCATTGTCCGATCTTACTACTCTGGGTGGGCCATAAGTTAGTATTAATTCTAACAAGAATTTTGTCGTTGATTTAGCATCCGCGTTTTTGTATGATTTAGCAAAGCAAAATTTTGTTGCCCGACATGTAGCAACTAATATGTATTTACAACCTCGTGAGCCTAGCATAGGTCCTATATAATCAATATAAATCTCTTGGAAAGGGACACCATTTAAGATCTTATTCGATTGTAACATTCCAGCCGCTGGTTGTTTATCTGGTTTACGTTGTTGGCATTTTCTGCACGAAATTACATAATTTTTTATATCTTTTAGCATAGTAGGCCAATGATATCGCGATCGTATTTTATTAAACACTTTATGAACACCTAAATGTGCTCCCGACATTTTTTCGTTATGAAAATGTTCGATCACTTCTTTGATTAAGCTAGTTGGCAATGCTATTACTAATTTTGGAATACCTTTATAAATATCTCTATAATACATAAGTCTGTCATCATCGTTTATTACGTACGATTTCGCCTTCCTAACCCATTTTATTTCTGATGACTCGGGATTTAGAATTGCTCCAGTTATAGCTTGTAAAAAATCATCACGCGTTTGCAACAAATGAACGTTGATAGGTTCTACCAGTGATATATGCTGCGATGGCGTAAATGTAGAAATTGTTATGTCGATTTCTGTGTCACGAAAAACGTATTTTATCATATTTAAAATAATTAACCAGTTTAATGTTTCCAAGTCGAAGGTGATTTTGGGTATTGCTATTTTATTAATGCTATATGTACTGCAAAATATTTTTAGTAACTTTAACGTGGTGAATAAAAATTTGTATGTCGATTTTTCATAAAATTTTGACTTTGTAATTAAATAGATTATAAACCGACTATTAAAATTTAAATAAGCGATTTCACCGATTTTTTTGTTTTGTGCCTTTAATTCGTTGACGTGGTCATATCTATTTTTGAATTTAAGGCTAATCCCGCTGTTCATTTCGAAATCGTGTGAAACACAATGCACTAAGTGAAAAGTTTCATCAAAATAGTCGCTAAATAAGTCTTGATTAACCTGTTGAATACCGAAGTCAAAAATAACTCCCTGGTCATTATTATGCATAAAACCATCGTAAGTAATAGAATTGTATAATTTTTCACTAGAATTTACATTTACCATATTTAAATCTAATTCGGTATCATATTTAATTTGTGCCGATTCATCAAAACCTGTTGGGTGTCTTGATAGAAAATCCGCCGCCTTGTTAAAAATACCTTGTTTATATATTATGTTAAATTCATATCCTATTAGTTTCGTTCTTATGCGATTTAATACATGTGAATCTGATTTTAATTTTTGAAGTCCTACTAAATTTTTGTGGTCCGTCCAAACTGTAAATTGTTTACCATAAAGGTATTGTCTAAAATGAGTGCAACCAAAAAACAAAGCTGATGCCTCTAGTTCTAACGCTGAATAATTTTTTTGTGCTGGTAACAATTTTTTTGCACCGAAAGATACCGGATGAATATTACCGTCGTCATCCCTTTGCTGTAAAATAACACCTAAACCCAATAAAGACGCGTCCGTTACTAAAATAGTGTCAGCATCTTCGTTGTAATGCATTAGTACTGGTGGCGCTATTAATTTACTTTTTAATTCATTAAACGCATTTTCATGATTTTTTTCCCATTTTATGGTATCTCTTTTTGTTTTGAAATTACCTTTCGTTAACTCGGTCAGAGGAAAAGTGATTTTACTAAAATTTGGGATGTACCGTCGAAAATAATTTGCCAATCCCAAAAAGCTACGTAATTGATTTATGTTAGTCGGAGAATTTACTTGTGTAATTGCTTTAAGCCCTTCGTCTGTTGGGCGGATACCTTTGTTATCAATTATATTTCCTAGAATTTTTAACTCCGTGTATCCAAATTTACATTTTGACAATTTTAATTTTAAATTAAATTGCTTAAATCTTTCCAGAGTTGATTCTAAAGAATATAAGTGATCGTCAAAAGTTTTCCCAAAACATGTGCAATCATCAATATAATTTACGTTAATTTTATAATTTAAATTTGTCATAATTGTATTCATAGCTTCCTGATATTTGCTTGGGCCATTGCAAATTCCCATCGGCATACGTTTAAATTGATATTTCCCGGTTGTTGTACAAAACGCTGTTAGCTCTTTAGCTTTTTCACTTAATTTAAGTTGATGGAAACCTGACATAGCATCCATACATGAAAAAAATTTATTTCCCGCCAGACAGTCGTAAATACTTTGAATAACCGGAAGTGGAAAAGATTCTTTAATAGTTATGTCATTTAATTTTCTATAATCTAATACCATTCTATATTGTGCTGGTGATTTTTCTTTCTGTGAACCTTGTGGTTTGCCTTTGGGTACTAAAAAAATTGGAAATGAGTATGGTGAATTCGATGGTTCAATTATACCTGCTTTGAGCATTTCTTGTGTTTGTTCTTCGATTTCATCCCTCTCAAACTTACTCAATTTAAAATTTGGGAGATTTATTGGAATATTTTTGGTTAAAAAAATGTCTACTGGTTTAGTTTTTGAATCTCCTAAGTCCCATTTAGATTTTGAGAAAACTGACTCGTATTTTTGTAGCAAGGACAATAATTTACTTTTCTGTGTTTTGTCTAGATTTGGATTAATATCAAATTCAATTTTACTATTTTCGTCGTAATCGTCTGGTAAATTTCGATCGATCTTTTTAAATGTCGTATAAGGTTTTATATTTCTATCTTGGCAAGGAATATTTGGATTGTTTGAATTTAATAAAATGTGTTTTACTTCGCGAACTTTGGTTAATGGACAATTAGCGCGTTTCAAGTCGTTTTCATTGTTTATTACCTCGGTTTCGGGTAACTTGATTGCTTCTAACATTTTCCTTTCCCTTAGCAAAGCACGAGAAGTATGAAGAGAACGAAAATCATGCGTAAAAGTAACTTGTGTCATTTCTAGGTCGGGATTATCATATTTTTTGTCATAACATCCTGGTGTCCAATGATCATTTTCAAAAAAAACTACTAGAAATTTCCTACCTGGTTTATAAAACCCTAAACCTGCAGTTTTTTTAGAATTTTCGTAATTTGGGCATATGATTATTAAATTGAAATTATAAAAATCAGCTACTGCTGCTACGTCCTCACCGTCTAACCAAATTGGTTTTTCGTGTAAATTTAAATCAAGTAAATGGGAAATGGTTTCTGCAGTTACATAAATATTTTCGTGCGCCAGCATTACTGTCAACGCATATATTGCACAAAATCCGTCTCCCGGGACCTCAATCAACTTACTACTACATCTAACAATTTCACGTAACGTTGGCTGAATTAATATTAAATTTCTCATTTTTTCAATTTTGTTGTCATTATCCGTATCCCTATTTAATGTAGTTTCATCAACTATTTTTTCAATTTTCAATTTAATATTATCTGACGTTCTACGTTTTTGATCGAATTCCAAAACAACTAAACCTTTATCACCTGTTAAAACTATCTGTTTATTAACAAAATTTATTTTGGCTTGATATAATTCTAAAAAGTCTGTACCTATTAAACTAGGTCCAACTAAGTTCCTAACTACCATGCATTTAATAAGGAATTTAATATTTTCGAACACAACAACTGTATTAATAATACCAAGTAGTTCTAAATCGGAACCGTTTGCCGTAATTAGCTTTACGCAATCGATTGCCTTTGGAGTGATTCCTACTGGTAAATTGTCAGCATTAATTATAGACGCAGTGGCCCCTGTGTCTATTACAAAATTATGTTCTATGTTTTCAATTTTGCCTACTACCTCAAGTCTTTGACCGGGTTCGAATGCTGCCGGAAGCGAGGTCGGATTACACGTCGTTATACATTTTTGTATCGTATTGTCATTATTTTTTTGCTTTTCAACAGTTACTGAATTTTTACTTGCGAATTTGTTTTGAATATTATGGTCACTCATGACTGCTACTTTTTTTTCATTGAATAAACTATCTATATTATAATCGTCTATGTCAGTGTTTTTATTAATATCAATTTCATTATGTTTATCGTTAATTTTTAAGTTTTTTAATTGTTTTGGAATTGGAAATAAGGTTTCGTCATTTTTATATTTTTTCGCTATTATTGTTTCCAACAATGTTGTACTAGAAATGGTATCGTTAGAATTTTTTTGCTGGCATAGAGGGAGTCTAACCACTCTCTCTTGCCTTAATAGTTTTTTTGATTATTATGAAAATATGTTTTATTCAAATTACGTGTATCATTATCAGGCACCTGACCGATAGTGTGCTGATTCATCACGTTATTTACGTCTACATTATTTTGATTGATACCATTTGTAGCATGCGATGGATTTTGATAATTTTGGCCTACGTTTTGTTCGTTAAAATTTGCACCTTGATTACTATTATACACATTATTTTTATAATATTGCTGACTTTTTTGGTTAGGCCTATTTTTATACCTATCATCCCACTTTGGTTGTGTATAGCCATTATTACTATTAAAATGATTTGGAGGGTTATATGTATTTTTTCGATGGAAGTGTTTATTAGGATCTATATATTGATTCTGTCTAATTTCATTATTTGTGTTGTAATTATTATTTGGATAAAAAGTATTGTTTGGGTGATAATTTTGATTATTAACATAATCGTTTGGAATAAATGAATTATTTGAACTATAGTTTTGATTACTAAAATTGTTGTTTGGATAAAATGAATTATTTAAATTCTGTTTTTGATTACTATAACTATTATTGTTATTATTGCATGGGTCGTAATTGCACATATTATTATTGAATGCATTGTTTGGATTATTTTGAAGATTGTAATATGGGCTAGGACTATCCACATGCATATTATTATTAAATTTCTTTTTCTGGTTAAAATTTCTATTACCATTGTTAATATTATTTAATTTAGATTTTAAAAATTCATTTTCTTTCCTAAGAGTGTCAATATCTACGGAACTTATATTTTGAAAATCTGTGTGCATCAATTTCGAATTTTCTATTTTCTTTAAATTAATTTCCAAGTTGTCTAAAGTGTCATTATTCATAATAGTTACAGTGTTATAATATTCTGGTGTTAGTGCCTCTAATATTATATCAATTTTCTCGGTTTCAGGAATGGTGCAATTTGTTTGACTGATTAAGTATAAAATATCTGCTAAGAACTCCGATATTGTTTCTGTCGATTTTAATTTTTTATTTCGTAATTTGTTTCTTAACATACGATTCCTAGCCAGCGATGCAAATTTTTCCTTAAATATTTGTTCTATTTCATCAAAAGTCGGATATAAGTTATTAATTGTTAATGTCTTGTATAATTTATAAGCGGAATTTTTTAAATATAATGGCAAGTAAGTTAGTTTTATTTGCGGAGACCACTCATTAGCAGTAGATACCACGTTAAAGTACTCGAAAAATTCTAAAACGCATTCATCGCCCGAACCGTTGAAAATATTAGGTACAAATTGTTGAGGTCTTGCCATTTTATTTTTCGTATTTGATTTTATTTATTATTTTGATTTACCTCTACAGATTCAAATTTTAAATTATTCGGTTGCTCAGTATTTTTAATTGGTGAAAGTGATTGGTCTATTAAGAGATTTTCTAACTGTTGGGCCACGTCTTTAGGTCCAACCGTATCGGTACCCTTATTTTCTAATTCTACCTGTGAGTCTGGTTTGCTAATATTTTTTTCACAATGATTTTTCTGGCTATTATTGAAATCTAATGATAACTTATTTTCAGTAAAGGTAAGATCTGCAGTACTATCGTTATAATTATCTTTATCTTCGGTATCAAGAAGTCCAACTCTAAAAGTTTTTATTGCTGATTTCGCGAGATCCCTTAAGTGTAAGAGAGTTGACGATTCTTCACAATGTATGTTACAAAATTTTAAAAAACCGACTACTTCAGATTTATCTAACAAAAGTATCCACGATACCGTTTTCTGAGATATTATGAATTCAAATTTTTTTTCTACTGGTGTTAGTTTATTAAATTCATCTTTACTTAAACATTCGACTTCGTATAATGTGGAAAGCGTAAATTTTTTAACTAACTTAGCCGATAAAGGTATCTTTCCAAATTTCGAATTTTCAAAAAAATCTCCTAAATTATTCTCATCGATTTGTCGTAATATGCCGATCAATTCTGTTGCATTTATTTCTGAATCGAAGTGTTCATTTAAAAATAAAATATTTAATTTTGTTACTTTAGCAATCTGATTATTAGTATTTCGTTTAATATAAAATTTGACATCCATTAAGAATTATTAGGCCAATAACTTCACATAAGATTCACATGACACCCAACAATAATATCACAACACAAGGGGTGTACCTTAGAATCGAAATTTTTCTCGAGAAAAAACAAAATATAATTTCTAAAAAAAATCAGGACTCCAGGGACGGGCGCCTCCACCAACTGTAACGTCTCCTCTTCACCTGGGCTCTTACCCGTCTCGGTGTCGTTCTGTTTTTATTAACGAGGTCTCGGAGACTCGACCTCGGTGTGTGATATTATTACTAGGGATCAGGGTTACCTTATGTGAAGCAAGTACTCAACGTAATGTATATATATATATATCTGTTATTGATGTATTATTATTATTTACTACAAGTTACAATATTGAAATATACTTATAAATTATACTCCGGGCTACCGATCGGGCCATGGTGTGTCGTGGGTGCCGATGTCCAAATGTGGGTTGAGCTGGTCGTCCGCAGGTCGTTGTCAGCCCTCGAGTTCCACTATCGACCACCAACCATGACTCTTCATTCTTGACCATCCAACTATCAACCGCCGACTCTATTCTATCGACTACCTCACTGTCGACTCTATCATAACTGACTCCCGCCAGGCGTCCAGGTCGGTATTTACACGATGTGAGCTAAACATCGCGTCAGCATAATATATATTTCATACATATATACACATTTGTCATTACTAACACTCAGCATATTAGCCGTGCTCAACGTAGGGAGTAATGTACGATGTCGATGACGAATAATATCGTTACAATATCGACTCTGAGTGTCTTAGACGTCGTCTTCGAGTATTGTTTGACCACTAAATGCAAAAATAAAACTATCATATTTCGACTTGACCATTGATACAGTACATTTCATGTTAGAAATAATACAACATTTATTTTATTATATTTGAATTAAACACAAATATGCTTATACATCCTTACTTTTCATTTTAATCATATCCACTAGTCTATATATTATAATTACCTAAACTCGCCTTATATTATTTCCAAAATATTCACTTTTAAGTATAGTGTTGCATAGTAGATAGTACACCATATAACCATATAACATTTTCATTGTACGACATTAATTCTTAGAATCTCTGGGTAATATATACAAAATACAAACATTGTATAAGGTACCTAATTTGTTTGTAAAAACAGACATCATTTATAAACGTAGATCACTGTAAATATTATTTGTTCTCAAGTCTACTATACTACAACGATAAACCCTTATTTATTATGGTTTATATACGTTACCATACGATACATAGGTATATTTATACATATAAATATGATATAACCATACACATACAAACTATAATATACTATCAAACACCATACAGTACTCATCAGTTTTCATTCTGAACTTATATAATAATATTTACAACACACACACACACACACACGCTTAACATATATATTATATTCCTTATCATACATATAAGCATGCATGCATAGATACATACATACATTCATATCACATCACACACACATACACACGATTCCAGTATTCCATATAGTATACAAACAAGCCGCCCAGTCCTTTATACATTCAAATACATATGTACGCTCATACACACACATACATACATACATATATACAAAGATAGTATACAGTTTTCTTATTATATAATTACATACGAAAAAACGAATCGCTAAATCAAACGTTATACACCAGACTGTATCTCAAACACACTCATACATAAACTTGTAAAAAATTTTATTTTTCAAAATATACACGTAAAACTATAGAGATATTTGTTTGCATTCACACATTCCTCACTCATATACCCATAGACTAGTTCATACATATTTATATACTTACATATTATATACATACATAAATAGTCTACATTTGTATAATACAGGGAAATTTCTTCAGTTTAAGGGGGCATTTCTATACGCTCTACCGTGTAACTACCGTGTAACAAAACATTTTAAAAAGTATTATTACATTCATTATAACAAACACCTAAACATACTATAAAACTTACATATTGTATTATATATATAATCATTTATTCCTATACATGGTACATATATGCAGTACCTATTCATACATAAATAAGGTACTTTCATATTATATACACCATCACACACATATAATCTTGTTATACAGCTTACATATCAAAATAAGACACTTAGTTAAAGAATATACATTATTACATATAGGCACACTCACACATAAAAGACATACTTACAAAATACTAAGTCGCATTTACATAGATGCATTTAAACGCTCTAATACATCCACCCTAATAAGTATTTTCAAAAGTACGACATCGCTCATCAATTGGTTATACCTACTACTACAAAATTGTTATGTCTCATAATCATCTCGATAGTTAAATTTCTTTAGACGATACCATAGTACCTAAGCTTAAACACGCATATAGAAAAATATCTCAATTAAAATAGGTAGATCTACAAATATTTTATTCAGCTCAGAGGATTACCCGACAATATACACATAATTATATATTTATGACACACAATATTATAAATTTATGTAACTAGTAGGGATACTAACTAAGGACTAAGGAGAATAAAATATATCGACTCTGAGTGTCTTAGACATTGTCTTCAAGTATAGTTTGACCACTAAATGCAAAAATAAAACTATATTAATTAAATAAAACATTTATTTTATTATATTTGAATTAAACACAAATATGCTTATACATCCTTACTTTTAATTTTAACCATATCCACTAGTCTATATATATTATAATTACCTAAACTCGCCGTATATTATTTCCAAAATATTCACTTTTAAGTATAGAGTTGCATAGTAATTGAAATATATATGGTTTTCTATATACGAAATTATTGAGTGAAAAATTATCACCGCTTGATGTAAGTACATTTTATTTTGTTTTTTCTAATATGTGATGAAGAATCTACTGTAAATGAAGCAATCAAAAAACTTCATTTAATATTATATTATTGTTCGACGATATGTATCGGTCGTTGAGACTCGTTATAATGGTGGTCATGCATTTAGATACATTTAATAACTAAATTGTATGCCTTTGATGGTAATTAGGCAGGGGTATGATATTTTTTTAAATATTACACAATTTTAACGAAATTATGATATTTTCCCCTATTATTTACTAAAATATTGTGATGTTTCCATATGTTTTATTGAAATTATGATATTTATACTTATTTTAGCAAGATTTCTGTATTTACACACAGACATCTATGTTTTTATCAAAATTAGTACATTTTAATGTATATTCACTTTGATGAGTATATTTTAAGGTTCCAGCATACATTCTATCTACGTATTTAACGAAAGAATGGGTAAATTATATATGAATAGGTACTATATTGCATTTAATTCCTGTTTATTGGAGATCGTTGAATCAGTATTCACGACGATGTTGTGATATATTTTATGTATCTACTGTAAATATAATATAATAATTAATATATGTTTAAGAATTTAGGTATCAAATAAATTATACATCGAAAATATTTGATGAATATTATTATTTGAATTAATCGATCGAGTCTATGCATGCATGTTGTTTAAGTAAATATATATGTAAATGTATACATGTATTTATGAATACTGTTTAAATATTATATAAGAATATGTAAGGATATATACAAGTATGTGTGTATGTAAGTAATATATGTGTATGCCTATAAGTAGGTGACTTATTGATGTGTATATAATATATATGAATGTTTTATATACCTACTAGCTCTTCGAGCGTCGCTGGGGGAGACCCCCAAACCCCCCGAGTTGGCGAAGAGTTCTAACCGATGTCGGAAGCTGCAGTGGTCTTTTGGTCTGGTCGACGGTCTCGAGCCGGTTGGTGTGTGATAAAGAGGTCTGGTGATAAGGTTAGGACCACCGCGGTTCGACGTGGTAGCCCGGGTTAAGCCGCTGGAAATTCGAAATTCCGTAAAAAAATCATATAGCCCCCGCGATTTTTTTGGTGTCTAGCAGGTCAGTCACCTCAGTTATCCGGGTAGACAATCCGACTTCGTCGGATAGCGGACAATTTGCGACGGCCGGGTCACGTCATATGGTATGCAATCCGACTGCATAGGATCGCGGACAGCGTTATTTATTACTGTTACCAAACAAGCAAAAATAAGTAATAAATTACGTGAAAAAAAATTTCAAAAATTTCGGGCATCCATGCAAATCATATAGCCAACGAATTTTTTTGGGTATCTAGCAGGCCAGTCACCTCGAATGACATTCGCCGTAGTATATAACTACACACAATGCAAACGATATACTACACAAACCAAAAAAACATATTGTATATACCTATCTATGATATATGAACTAATCAATACGTACATATCAATATAATATTACAGTTGTCAGGTGAGTTAACTGGTTGTGGTAATCAAATAGCCACTTTCTTATTTTGGTAATTAATAATTTAATGTAGCATACAAATACTAATAATTATTAAGTAGTAATTAGGTACAAAACAATATTTGATTTGCCTGCCCATCATACTACTATACAAATTATATATGATATTAATGATATTATTTTAAAACATTTACCCATATGTTTGTTCTTGGAGGTCTCATGAATAGATGTATTATTATCACTAAAAGATAATTGTTTCACAATTGATGACTTTGAAGCATAACGACCATCTGCAGATTTTGTAAGAGTACTATTAGCTTGTAGATTTTTCAGCACTTCATAAATTAAATATAAATAAACCATATTTAAGTAATTAAACAATAAAACTCATAGCCAGGCAGTCACAACAAAAAGTATCAACTATCACCATTTTTTACCAAACATTGTTTGCATGCCATTTGTATACAAATCTTTAAGTTCAGACACCAAATATTTTAAATAATCATTACAAGATTGAGGGTTTTCTCTTCCCCAGTACAACCCTATTATAAATATATTATGTTGACTATAAGGATTAATAGCTGGGTACAGAGCATATTCTAAAATTGGGCAAAATGTACTTGAGGAACTTTTTGTAAGGGGTAATCCGTCATTTTCTATTACAATTTTAATTACATCATCAAAATGCACCAGCATATCATCAAGACAATTTAAGCCATTCGCAAGCACAAAATGATAATATAAACCAGGTGACACAATTTGAATATCATTACATTGATTAGGTTTATCTGTTTTTAATACAGTTCTAGCATCAACTGGGATATCTTTAAAACATTTATGACATTTTAATACTTTCAGTAATGAAGACGAAGAATTAAGCGTGGTATTATGAGCTACTGACCATTTTGCTAATGGTTTTAAAATACAATCTTCGTCCTCATACATATCAAACATAGAACTAATTTTAAGCTGATCATCTGTATCAAAATCCTAGTCAAAATCAGAATTTGAAGAAAATAAATCATTTTCAAATTCATAATCTGCTTCATTTAAAGAATTAATCGAAAACCCATTGCATGAGATTTACTACCTGGTAATTTTATGTCGGTAAATAGTTTATTGGCATTTGATACTGATAAATTAGTATTTTCATTGGCTAAATTATAATCTACTTCATATGATGTACTTGGTTGTAATTCACATTATACATTTTTATCATTGTCATACAAATTATCTACCATTTCCAGATCCTCCAAAAATCGCCTACGTTTAGTAGACCTACTAATATTTTTATTGTTTGACATATTTGAATTACTGAAAGTATAGTGACAAAGACAATAAGTTAATAATACGTACAGTAGACAGTCGTCAGATCAGCAGCAAAATTGGCAATAACACGTCAAGCTTAATTAAAAAAAAAACAGAAGATTCATTAAATTGTTTAGTGTTAGTGCCTATTGGTGCCGCTATATTCATATATAATATTATGTATAACTAATTTATATTGTTTCACTTACCAAAATATTTGAAGATTAATAAAATGTCGTATTAGGTGTAAACTCTGGTTGAATTATCTGACTTTTTTAACAGGAAAACTTAAAAGCATGCCACACACACGGTCTTCGTGAACTCAATGGATAAAAAAAATTGGTTTTACACACAGATAACGGTCATAAAAATATTAATTTTATCGGCGATTTTACTCGGTAACAATAATAATATAATAAGCACTGGGTATGTAGCTATTATTATATTAATATCTGGTACGAAATGATGACAGTTTTAATTGTTTACGATTTTCAATCCTTTTAGGCCGTAGCAATTTTGTAAATTATTGTAGGTACTATTGTAGTGACAGACAACAGACCATGTTCTTGAGCCATATTAAGGATATTTTTTGAAATAATATTTATTAGTACTATTGAGTCGTATCAGCAGATTATACAATGTATACTGTTAGTGCATCATAGACCTGTAAAATAACGCCCTGCCGTGATTAATCCAGACAACATAACATATGAGCATGGAACTTATAAGAGATAAAAAGCATGTTTTGGGTTATATAAATTATGTTTCGGCCCACAGTAACGGGCAAAACCTCTATGCGATGTCCATTAGTTTATTATAGGTCTATCGTCTATGCAGTGCATTATGACATATTGAATAAGTTAATTAAAATAACTTATTAGGCACTATTAGTTTTAAGTGCATTATATTAATAGTGAATAGTGATAGATGAATAATTCTATATTCACTATACATAATTGCTACGTCTGCACATTCTATGAGGCGGACATACCTATATTTGTTAATATATAATATACATATATTGACAGTGGGCGTGTATGATAATTAAGTCGATTAATAAGTACCTTTTAATTATAACGTGACAACGTGTATATAAATTTAAGTTCAAAATATATATCCACCAACTATTTCAGCAACTATATAATATGCTTTTTAATTGCAATTAGTACCTAATATTTTATTATACCATATAATATTATATGGCATATGCCTTATTGAGCATTCACATACATGTCAATATAAAAAAAATATACACAAAATTACAAATATCATAAAATATCATGTTCGCTCGGTTCTATATGTATAGTTTCAAGTTTGTAATTTAATTTTAATTTTTCGTATCACTAATATATAATATATACTTATAACTATAGTCTATAACATATATATTATGTTGTAAACTGTGATTACACGCGTTTATTGGTTTTACTATAATATGAATATATATATTATTTTATTGTCGACTATAGCTGCTAAGCATATTATTAATATCTTATATTGTAATCGATATTATATTATTTTAGATTCTGAGCGAAGCGATGAATGTATTGATTTTACAATGATGTGTGTTTTTTAATTTTTTTTTATTTTTGTGTCTGTCATCACCTTTTAGGACAGTAAAAGTACTTGGATTTTCTTCAATAGTAACTTTTCTGATAGAAAAGTGAATCTTGTTGGTACTTTGGGAGGTCTAAAGTAAAAATGTCCCAGTAGTTTTCACAAGTGACGTGAAAAACAAAAGAAAAATTAAGGAATTTTTACGCAAAATCTGTTTTCGAGAAAATCGATTTTGGTTTTTGGTGTAACTCTAAAACAAATGACTGTAGGGACATGAAATTTTGACTGAATGTTTATATTAGCATTTTCTATACATCATAAAATTTACAAAATATTTTGACTCTTTTTGAGCTGTTTACGGCCATTGTCAGTTTTCAATTTTTTTAGTTTTTTTTTTTATAAATATCAATAAAATTTTATCTGTTGAGTAAAAAAGCTTGAAAATTTAATAGAAGGCTCCTAGGTTATTGTTTCAAAGGAAGATGAAAAAAATTAAAAATCCTTAGTCATAGTTTTTATTTATAAGCATTTAAAGTTCAAATTTTGACAAAATACGGAAAAATCACGAAAAATAGCAAATTATTTTGAGTTGAGAATTCATAAAAATTTTTCTTTTTAAATCTCAGATTTGAAAATGTAATATAAGATTACTCATAAGTTTGTCTACCTTTATCAAAAAAAAAATGTCTAGAAGAAACTTAAATTAAATTTTTATGAGCGTCTGAAATTTATATTTTTACAACATTTGATATTTACTCGATTTCTCATGTAACAATTTTCTTATTTTATTGTAATTAAAAACCGAATGACTGTAGACACATAAAATTTCACTGAATGTTTATATTAGCATTTTCTATACACCATAACATTTACAAAATATTTTGACTCTTTTGTACTCTTTTACGGACATTGTCAGTTTTCAATTTTTTTAGTTTTTTTTTCTATAAATATCAATAAATTTTTATTTGTTGGGTAAAAAAGCGTGAAAAATTAATATAAGGCTCCTGATATATCGTTCTAATAGCAGTCGAAAAATATTAAAAATACATAGGCACAATTTTTTTTTATAAGCATTTAAAGTTCAAATTTTGACAACATTTATCAAATTTATAATTTATTAATTATTTTGTGTTTTAACTTTTATGGCTAAGGATTGAAAATTTAAAACAAGGCTCCGCGTAAATAGGTTATATATAAATTACTTTATTCACAATAATATCATCAAATATACCGTTTTCGCTCAGAATCGTTTTTCTTATACAATGATATTATATCATTGAATTCAAATTTAACACCATCCATTACACTGACCCACTTGTAACCTACTGTACAGCAGAGCGACATCCACTTATCCACCTTTTTTATTATTATGATAATGAAGATTAAAATAAAATTATAATATATATTTTATTCGATGAATAAAAAATAAAAATAGAATAATAATTATAAATATTTAATAAATTATGAGTACCTATTAACAAAAAATAAATATTAATATAGTTAAATTATTTAATGTTATATTATAAGATATATTTAATTTCCAATTACTATTGGAAATAAAATATATTTTATTCAATGAATAGAAAATAAAGGTAGAATATTAATAATAAAGATTGAATAAAAAATTATGAGTTTTAAGATTTATTCAATTTTTAATCATCTTTAAAAATTAAATATTGTTGAGCCAATATTTATTCATAACTATACAATGTTTTGGTTACAGCGTAAAAATTAAAAGATTTTATCAATAATTCATTAACTTTTAAATTTAAATATCTAAATCCATATCGAATTCAATTATATTTATACAATTTTTTGATTGACAAATGCTGTGTGGGTAGTTCATATTGTCATATTAATACGGTGTAGTTTATGTAAATCATAAAAATCGGTATTTGGGCAAAAGCAGAGCCGTCATTTGAGGTGTTGCAGAGTATACATACCTAAAATTTATCATGATTGTATTTTGGCCTGACTATAATTATTCTGCGACAGACAAAAATATTTTTATAGCCGTTACAGTGAAATTTGTTGTCTCCGTTTTACAAGTGCGTAACAAATCAAATTTTAGACTCATAATTAATTTAAAAATATTTATTAAAAACAAGATAAATTATATAGGTAAAATGAAAATAAGGTTAGATTAAAGGCTGATTATAGATTATTATTTTTAATCTAGAACTTATACAATCTATACTAAAAAAAAGTACAATAAGCCTAATGTATGTTTTTTAAATAAAATTAAATGCAATAGCTTGAGTTTCTTGAGGGAACAAATTATCCAGTAAAGGTACTTCCGCTGATTATTGATTATTAAATTAAAAGTTATTTTTGAAATGTATCGACCATCTCTGACCAGTGATTGATGTTGATTTTTGGAATTAATTGGGAATTACAGAATTGCAAATCAGCCATTGCAGGTATCAAAAATACTTTTTTCTGCATCATTGTGACATTATTGCTGTTATCACAAAAGATTCTGGCAAGCGTCACTTTTCTGATTTCTGTCAGTTGATCTTAAATATTATAAAAAATAGTTAAAATCAGGATCATTCATTAAAAATATTTCAGATATACTAACATTCATTGAATATATTTGGTAAATCGTAAAAATATCTATCTGCTATTCTAGTTCTTATAAACTGTTCTCTAATAATACATCTCATCGTTGGGCCAACCATTGAGTCTTCTTCGTGTTTCTCAAACAATGCACCTACCAATAGCTCTATATCTCTCCAATGTTTGTATTGCTTCAATAGTCTATCAGTTGACTAAATATTAAAATATACAGGAATAAATTAAGTACTATATCATTATTTAATATTTAATATACTTTTAAACTTACGCCTTCAACCATGATCTTGGATAAATCTTGTACACTTCTGATAGCTTTTAGTCGACAATATTTTCTAAATTCTGTATAGCTTGGTATACCATGATCACGGGTTCGTTGTATATCCAAGCTGACGATGTCCATTCCAAACGCGTGGTTTGGATAAACACTGTATAAGTAATTTGTAAGCTGAAAAAAATTCAAATCACTAATGTTAAATTATAAAAGTTATACGGAAAATATAGTCTGAAAAGGATTATGTAATGTAATGTCATTGCGTTATATTGATTGTATTTCAAAAACCTACCGTTTTAGTAAATAGCATATCAATTTTTTGTGTATTCTGCGTAGATAGCCCTCTGACAAGCTGATCCATGTAATTTAATAGTAAACCAGTTGGTCGGTTGTAATGTTCCTTTAGTGAAAGACTTGCGTTGATCATTCGGCCTTCCGTATATAAACTAAACAAAAACGTAGGTTCAATGTAGACTGTTGTCAATATAATTTTATTTAATATAATATAGGTAGCATAGGTGTAAATATATTTTAGCAACTTTTAGATAGGTAGATAGGTCAGACTACGAAGCAATCTGTGCTGAATTGACAGTTGAATTTTTCTAAATTATAACACCGCCAATCGCGCTTACCAATAAACTTGTTTTTGATCTAAAACTGTGATTGAGTTTTATTTCACCAATTTTACCTTCTTACATTTAAAAAAAAAACTGTGGCCCATACGATTATTTAAACAAAATAGTACATGTTATATAGAATCTTGAGTAATTCTAATTTAGAAGGAACCGACAAGCACATACTATCGTACTTCAACAACGCTAATTTAATTTGTTTTAGATAGAGTCAGTCTAAGTACCTTCCATATATAACTAAACAAAAACGTAGGTTCATACAAATTAATAATTATAAGTAGGCTATATGCGAAGATTCTCTTTAGAAACATTAATCAACAGAACATTGGACATATTCTTATATATAATTATTTGTCATTGATATAAAAATGTAATATAATATTAATTCAAATTTATGTTAAGACATTTTAAAATGTATAGTCATATTATAATACAATTTCCGATTTAGTATATTATAATAAAGATCTTGTTGCCATTACACACATGACTTGGAATGTTTAAAATTAAAATTTACTCTTCGGAAAAAAATATTTAAAAATAATATATATATTTAAATCAGGTATCCAAAATGGAAAATTATAATAGTACTATAACTTGTAGGTATCAATATAATTAAAATGGAAATTATTTTTGGAATAACATTAACATTCATATTATACATTTTAACAACACCACCTACAGTCTACACATATAGTAAATTAAATAATTAAAATAAAAACATTATAATATTTAGATGCTTATGTCTTATTTTATTGTTTAGTGCCTCGTACCTATTATGTGACATTGTTACGTGCGTTGCCCGTGAATCCCCGCGAAATTGATTCCGCGATTATAGGTACGTCGAATAATAAAATTATACCTAACATGTAAAAAATGAATAAAGCATTCATAATTAATAAATTAATTGATAAGAATGGTATTGCGATTACAAATGGAAAAAATATTTGTGATGGTTGGTAAAAAAAATAAAAAATAATATCAAACAAAAACGTTATGAAGAAAAATCATAGAAGGATAATAAAATTTAAATGTAATCACTACATTAAAACATTAACAATCACAATCCAAAGATTGTTTACATCTTTAACGAAGTTAGACACGTATATAATTTTAAAATAAAACGTTTAGTATATGTATCAATCACTTGCACAATCAATCCTAAATATTATGGAATAATTACATGGGGCCAATCATAATATTATAACAGTTATTTATTTATTTACATCAATCAATTAAAAATAACCGTAAATAGCTTAGTTAAATATTTGTTGAACAAATCAAAATATACTAGTTGATAGCGATTATGTACTTAGTGAATTCACTATAAAACGATATTAAATATTTTTACTGGATCATATTATAAATGTAGCCTTGTGTTGCGGAAATTATGTGACCCCTCCCCAACTCTCATTAACAATTTATAATTATGCCACTGACCTATACCACCTTATATTATAAGATACTCAAATAGTCAAAAACATGAAGTATCTTATTTTTTAAATATTAATTGTCACATAATATAATTTGGCGTTTGTGTTTTACTGCATTATAACACTATGCGTAACAACTATAGTCTATAACAATACTATTTGATAACGAGTGTATGACCTATATTATAATAATATGAAACCAACCATCAACGAATCATTAAATATACTGTATGATAACAATAGTATACAACACGATAGTAACGTTTCAGTGTAAATAATTGGTCCAAATGTGTCCAATAACAACAATGCAATTATTATGGATACTATACTAGTATAGTATATACTATACTTATTATGTACCTATAAGTAAGTACTAAAATACGTATTTTCAATACTTTCAAAAAAAGAACTTGGATCAATTATTTAAAATACTTTCTTAAAGTATCTGTATTTAAATTAAAATAGGATTATCAAATACTTATTCTTTTTAGTTTTATGTAAAACATAAAAATCGGTATTAGGGCCAAAGCATAGGCGTCATTTGAGGTGTTGCAGAGTATGCATACCTAAAATGTATCTAGATTGTATTTTGGCCTGAATATAATTTTTCAGCGCCAGACAAAAAAATTTTTTTTTTATTAAATTGGTCTTAAAGGGCCGTTACAGTGACATTTGTTGTTTCCGTCTTACAAGTGCGTAACATACCAAATTTTACGCTCAGTGGAACACGTTTATCTCCGTTAGTTTAAAAATAAGATCTTATGAAATTTAAAGTTAAGATCTAGATAATGATATAGGTTTTTCATTATATTTTAATTTTAAAGCGAGTCATGAATATTTTAAGATGTTCAAACAGTCTACAATTTTAAAATACAAATAACTGTCGCGTAACATAAGTTGTTATAAGACAGAGACAACAAATGTCGCTGTAAAGACCCCTTAAGTATCGTCAAATATGGCTATGCGATATTATAATTAATGTATTATTAAACTTTTGTTATAAACTAGCAATTGGGATAACTGCTTAGTTAGTAGAGGATTTCTTAGGTAGAGTTGACGAAATAATTAGACTGGTTGAAAGTTTAAGTTGTTTATTGAATTCTTCTGCATAAAATATTCTAAGTCTAATTCGACAAAGTTGTTAAGTTGTCTTTCGTGAAGGTGCTCGTCTGTACTGTGGTGTCACACGTCTAATCTACCGGCCGTTTCGGGTCTGGTTTTATAGGGCCTCCTGCTCTCCCACTTCCCCCTAGTCAATCGACATATATGTGGATTTCACAGGACGTTGATTAATTAATTATCAATTCATTCCCATGCCTGGTCATTCCAAGGATCGTGTCCTGTTATCGTGCTTGCAATATATGTTATACGCCATCCGTCACTAATCAGATACTATGCATTATATATATATATATATATATATATATATACATATGTATATTTCAGAACAATATCTAAATATTATATTCATACATTTATGATTTAATATGAAGTTGTAGGATATATTGAAATGCAGTTTCAATATCGCATTGCCCTCTCATTATATTCCCATAGGTTTTCTAAGGGATATATGACTTTGATTTATTTGGCCGACTTTCTATGTGCTATTGTTTACCTAGTTTTTATGTGGCCAAATGTAGCCGAAGGCGAAACGATCACAATAATATATCATGTGTATTATTGGGTTCGTTACACGATTTAAATGAAGTATAAAAATGTTTGGCTTATAAAAAATATTTTATGTGACATTAAAGATTTCAAAGTTTTGTTTTATAAATTTATATAAGTATACGACTTCTCTCAGTGAGGACCGTTATTTTGAAAAAAAATGTTAATGTTTTTAGGCACAAATTAGTAATATTACTGTCTATTATTTATATTTAAGTTTAAATTAATGAGTACTACCTAAGTAGTTAGAATTATTAGATAATATACAATATTCATAATATATTAGATTATTACATGGAAAGTTTAAAGGTTCTAATAACATTTTTTCTTGTAATTTTACTACAGTAAAATATATATTGGCCAGAAGACATTTTTTTGTCCTTCCTATAGTTTTTAGCATATAACTTTAAAAAAATTGAAATTACACCCCTTGGGCAAAGGGTAAACGAAAAATTGGTACAGTCTATCGTGTTTCGCAGTGGCGGCTCGTGGTTTGGACGACAGGACGATCGCACCCCCTACTTAAATTAATTAAATGAAGAAAATTAATTGTATAATATTCTTAATTTTACATTTTTAAAAAATATATTAATTTTTTTAATAGTAAAATTGTTATAAACTACCTACTTTACATTTGTCTATTACAATAATGGTCGTGTGCGAACTGGGGTTTTTCTCTCAGATACCAGGAGCATATACATGTACGCATGATGTACACACGAGCAGTGTTTGGACGACCGAAAGCGTAGTCCGAACAATAATCGTATTACGCATGTTTAAGCGACGCGCTTGCGATCGTGTGCGTGCTACCCGTTTATTTTATTACGTTTATTATTGGTGCGATGTTATATACGAGTTTGGACGACCGGCAGCGTTTCATAATTTAAACAAATAAAGATGTAGTATTAGTATAATATTATATTATTGAAAACCATTAACCCGTTAAGTAATATTAATCGATTTATCCTTTATTACTCTTTTTTTCTCTTATATTATTACGTCGTTTTAATATCTAATTATTATGTATTGTCCGATATGTCAAAACTAATATTCTGGATTCCACCACAGTGGCGGATCCAGGGTTTAATAATGGGTGGAGGTGGGCATGGGGGGAAAAAGTTCAAAAAGTACAAAATTGGCTAAACACAGTGTAAGACATAGGGGAACTATGACGGTTGGCGGGAGGGGGGCAAATGCCCCTTCCCCCTAGATCCACCACTGGTCCACTAGGCCAATACTTCTTAAACCATAAATATTGTCAAAGAATTGTAATTGTTTTAAAGTTTTTTTGCGAGTTATTAATTTTTTTTAACGTTTTAGATTGAGTTTTATTTTATTTGGTCGCGTTGGGTAGGCGATGTCCCTTAGTTTTAGTCCCTGTGAATGCATTTGAATAATATATATAGGTATAATGACAACAGCGTATTCAAAACATAACTTTCTGCGCGGACGGGGGGATTTAAAATATTATTGAAAAAAAAAACTGATGTTAAATTTCTAATTGTACGTAATCTGAGCAAAATATTGAGAGGGGGGTCATCGATCCCAACCTCACAAAAGTACTGCCTTTGGTAGTCAGTTGTACTATACTTGTACTAAACTGTATGGTTGGCAATTATTTTAACACTAATAAATTATAGTAACTATTCAATATTTGTACATCAACCATCTTATATGATTAAATTTGAGTTACTATTTTATATAGTTGAAATAACTATAAAATATGTTGGTGCAATTATAACTTTTTAACTAATACATTTTAGTACTCTTAACTAAACACATTGTTTGATACAATTAAATTAAATGTTACGCCAACTTAAAATTATCCAACTATTTTAGTATAACCAAATTTTTTTTTCCGTGTTATATCATAGGCTAACTGACCGTCTTCGATTTTTAAGCAGTTGGGAAGTTGGGCCTAAGCCCGGATTAAGGATCAATTGGGCCCCGGGACACCATTCACTTAGTGGCCCCCCTTTAAACTTTAACATCAAAATAAATGTATCATTACATATTAACGACTTTATTATATTATTGTATAATGTTTTACTACACAAAAAATATACAGGATGTATCTTATGTCATTGAACGCGGTTTTTTTTTTAACAATTTATTATGGATTGATGATATGGATTTTGTTAAAACAAAAAAGACGACATATTTTTCACATTGTGTTTCTCTATTTTAACAGGCAATTTTTTTATAACATTTTCAAAATTTTTAAACACGCAGTTGTACTAATAATAAAAATCGACTTTATTTTTCAAATGGTAACCACCATGTTTTTGATGGTTTCTGATAAAGCTTTTTCCTGAACATTTTGACAGTAAAATTATCAATTTCGGTTCATTACGTTATTAACTACTATGGTCCTCTAAATTTTAGTATAATATGAATTTATACTTTTAACTGAAATACTTAATTTACAAGGGCTAAATATTTATTTCTTATAATCTCTAATCGGTAATCTAAAATGCTCAAAAAAAAAAAAAAAAAAACCAAACAAAATTGTTGGCAAACATAGTTCATTATAAATAGTATTTTTTCGTGATATAAACATATTATTTTATAATTATTAATAATAATTTATCTACCTATACTGTATTGGACGCGTTAAAAGAATATATTTTGAGGATAAATATGGGCCCCGGGACCATAATCTGGGTTTGCTGGGGCCCAACAATATTACGTGTGTATTTAGAATTGTGGGTGTCTAATTTATTTACTGCCGTGCGACCTTAATCATCTAGCTGGGGCAGATCCACTTATGGGTGTATTTCATTTGAATATGTAAAGCATCTCCGAGTCAAAAAATCATTGACTTTTTACCTAGTAAAATAATTAAATTAATTTCTGATTTTATTAACAATTGTATTATACAAATGTGTTATTAAAGTAGGAACGAGAGTTTATATGTGTGTTTTGGGTGAAGTAACCCGGAGCACAATTTTGATACGTAACTACCAGTGTTGGGAATAGATTACTAAAAAATTATCTAGATAAGATAAGATAATTTTAACAAAATATTATCTTGATAAAAATGACACAAATGTAATTTATCTAGATAAAGATAAATACAACAATACATTTATCTAGATAAACATAATATTTTTACGTTTATTTTTATTGTTTTTTTTATTTATTTTTAAAATGGATGGGGAAATAAACCTAAACCTAATTAATTTTAATATGCTCATTATGGCTAGTAGAGACTAGAGAACGATGGATAGTGCATGATGCCCACACACAGGTTCTCGTATTATCGTAATCAAGGCTGGGCAAGTTAATGATTTTTTATTTAACTCAGTTAAGTGAAGTTAATATGCATCAATAACAAAAACTTAAAAATTAAAAATTAATTTGACTATAGGTTAATTCAGTTAAGTTAAAAGTTAATACACACTTTTTGTTAAATTTTTATTAAGTTAAAAAAAAATTTTATTTGTTTATACAACGCTTGTGTACTTAATTTTTTTCCAACCCAAAACTAAATTATAGGATATAGTGTTTATACTTCATACAGTATGTCTATATAAGTTAGATTCGAATGATATATATATTTTTAACTATAAACAATTTACGATACATATTTTTTGACATGAAAACGAAATAGACTGAAATAGTGAAATATTATAAAATTAAAAACAAAATAATTAACTTAACTTACTCCTTAAAATGAAAAACTAACTCGTTAATTTCACGTTAATTAAGACAGACATTTAGTAAGTTAACAGTTAAGTTAATGAAAAGTCAAAAGTAACTAGTTAAGTTAAAAAGTTAAAATTAAATTAACTTTTTAACTTAACTTTAACTTTTAAAATCGTTAATGACCAGCCTTGATCGTAATACCGTCGTTGGCAATAATAACATGAAATATATTCTTCTAATTTTATAAATAATTTATATAATATTAGAATTTTAATAACATTGGTTTTATATTTTTGTAGGGGCACTATAATATTTATCTAGATAAGCCCATTTTTTATCTAAGCTAAACATTAGATAAATCGTAATATAATTACCTAGATACATTGAAAAAGATAATTTATATCAAATAATATGATCTAGATAATTCCCAACTCCTACTAAATTCCCTTTCCCATCGAACAAGAAACTGAAGTCGAAAATCAAACCATATTTACTGCCTCAAAAGGCGATGACAGACACACAGAAAAAAAAATAAAAACATAATTACTATATAGAATACTATTGCCATTAATAATGATTATAAATTTAATAATATAACTGACAACAGCAACAACAACTGATATTTTTTTTCAAGGTTCTTAATATATATATGACAGTTGAAAAGTACTAAAAAAATTGTCAAGATTTATTTTCATAATTATTTAAAGTTCAAATTTTGACAAAATACGTAAAAATCTACAAAATGTGCAATTTATTTTGAATAAGAAATACATAAACATTTTTCTCTTTAAATTTAATATTTGTAAATTTTATTCAAGATTCCTCATAAGTTTTTCTACCTTTATCGAAAAGAATGTCTACTAGAGAACCAAACTTGATGATTTGACCGTCAACATTTCCAGAAAAAAAAGCTTTACCATAATCCATTAAAAAATATACTAGTTGTCATTTGAAAAAATTTAATTGATTTTGCTATTGGTATACCTGCGTGTTTAACAATTTTGAAATTATTATAAAAAAATTGCCTGTTAAAAATAAATAAACACGTCTTTTTTCGTTTTAACGAAACCCTATGTCATCGATCCATAATCGTTAAAAAAACCCCGCGTACAATGACATAAGACGCACCCTGTATAAATATTTTGACACACTGAGCTTTTTACATATTGAAAGAGATATTTCAAATGTTATCGAGTCAGAAAACATTTTAAATACCTTTGCTTTGAAGAATAGGCATATAGATTTGTAATCTTCATAACTATTTTATTATATTTCATATTACATAATATAGACTATTGTGTTTATTTTATTTACTGTTGTTAATTATTATATAAAAATAAAGTAACAATTCAAGTTTAAAAAGCAGGTAAGTGGATGTCGCTCTGCTGTACAGTAGATTGCAAGTGTGTCAATGTATAATAAAGTTAAATTTGTGTGGGGGCGATTATGCTTCCATAGGTACCTACCTCATATTTCTATTAAATTTTTTTAGGACTCCAGCCCCCCCTAAAGTAAAGGGTTAGTTACGCCTATGGTCACTACACCTACCCAGTCCTTATAATCAATTTTTCAATACAATCATACAAGTCAAATGATTAAAATTAATGTTGAGTGTTGAGATTCACAATCACAAGGAAAAACTATTAATAAATAAAAATTATTATTTATAAAAAAAGAAAAGTTATTACATATTATTATTAAATGTACAATATATTTTAGATTCTGAAAGGAATGTAATGACTTTACAATGATGTTTTTTTTTACCACTGCTTTGATTTTCTTAAATATCTCAGTATATTGTTAAGTATAACATAAAGTATATTGTTCGAAGGAAAAGTAAATCTAGTTGGTGCATTCCTGAGGTCAAAATTTTAAATTCTCTATAGTTTTCAAAATCGCAGGGAAATTTAAAACAAAAATGGTAGCATTTTCTAGAAACTATAACATTTTCAAAATATATTGATGTGTTTTGAACTGTATACATTCACAGTTTCCAATTTCATTAGTCTTTTTTTCTAGGAATATCAATAGAATTTTATCCGTTGGGTCAAACATTTTGAAAATTTAATACATAGGTAGCTCTTAATATATACATAACAGTTGAAAAGTATTTAAAAAACTGTCCCAATTTTTTTTATTATTATTTAAAGTTTGAATTTTACAAAATACATAAGAAACTACGAAATGTGCAATTTATTTTGAATAAGAAACATAAACATTTTTCTCCATAAATTTAAGATTTGTAAATTTTAACTAAAATTCCTAATACATTTTTCTACCTTTATCAAAAAAATGTCTACCTGAAAATTAAATTAAATTTTTATGAACGTTTGAAGTTCAAATTTTTAAAAGATTGGATATTTACTTGAGTTCTAAGATAGCGATTTTCTTATTTCGCTGTAATTAAAAAACTCTAGATAATTGAAATGTTCACTATATAATGTTTATTTTATAAATATTTTGACACATTTTGATCTTTTTACGGACAGTTTCAATTATAAGTTTTTTTATCTGTTGTATTTAATCTATGGTTTCAGGTAATTTTCAGTGACCCCCTCCCTGTTCTTGCATTTGCACACTGATTTTAAATGTTTTTAAATTACTAGAATTGTTCATAGTTTATGTATTTCATATCCTCAACCCGAAAAAACCTACATATACACGATAATAATAAAAATATATTTATACCAGGTTTGCACGAACCTGATGGTGTCGCTTAACATGGAATTGGCGAATGGTAATATTGCGGTCGCAAAGCTGTTGCTGACGCTCGGGTCGGTGGTCTCGTTGTACGCGTTACTGTAGCCTTTTGTCGGCAGCTCAAGCCCGTTCCGCCTGGTGTAGTTTTCCCCGAGCAGCGCTGGCAGCCACTCAGCGTAAGTTATGTGCTGAATGGATGCCGTAACGATTTTCCTGGCCTCCTGAAAAATACGTTCGTCGTCCCAGTGCGGGTTGACGTGGGACAGTAGTTTGGCCAACCGGTTGTGTTCCCTCATCCACAATGTGTGCATGACCGTCAATTGGGGAAGCGCATTTGCCCGGATGTCACCAGCTCTATAACACGTGCCGCTGCCATACTGACAGGCGATTGATTCTGTGTCTTCCAGCGGCATATACTGCGGCTGTAGCTGGTCGCCATGGTTCTTGTTATCGCAGCCCATGCTTGTCAATAGTTGGCCGTCCAAGTTGGTCCTCAACGACCACGTCCGTTTCGCCGACGAACCGTATATCATCGACCCATCTAAATAATGAGTAGCTTGGTTCATCTGCGAAAAATAACCATGTTACGTTCAATTTGAAATTATCTATGATTATAGGGGAATTTGAAAAGTTAGTTCTCAACACTAAAAAAGGGGTACTAAATAGGGGTATCAAAAATGTGCACCACTGCAAACAGACACCGTTTCTTATTTTGTAGATAGATTCCCTTTTAAAATTTTAATTATAATTATAATGACAGTATATAAATTTACCAAGTTGGTAAGTATTTACGTAATTTTATATATTTATAAATATACGTTTATATCTTATATGGCTCTTACTTGTTCCCTGACTCCAAAAGTACAATCGGAACGCACAGCTGGCACCGAACGCGCGTAGTGCATACAACGATGAGGGTTACGGAAAAATGGATCTCCATCCGGTATCATAACTTGCAAGCACAACTCGTGGTATATGCTTCCAGGCATGAGTTGCAACCGTCTTTCTGCACAGCAGCTCACGGATTTATTACTAATCACTAAGGATTTATCATTAATTTGCATGCATTAATTACGATCAATCAATATAATATATGGTTTTTTGTTAATCCTACGCATTCTAGACATTGCCGTGTGAGATAGATCATGGCCTACAAAAATCGTCCAGTACGCCATTGCCATCGTTTTGAAGTCATCTGGTGAGTGCTCTTCTTTGACAAATTCAACGCTCAGCCTTCTAGGACTGGGTCTGTAAGATGAAAAATACTCTTCCTTAACTCCTGTATGGATAGTAAATGAAAACACATCGTTAGATACGCACAAAGGTAAATTATAATGTTATAATTATTACTATCAAAACTGTTAATATAGTTATTAAACAGCAAACGTTTATAAGCCGTGGTTGCTTTTCCCGAGTAGTAACGTTTCAAGTTGTTACAAGAACCGTCAGGACTACGATACTTCAAGTTCATCCCGATGCATGCTGTTTTGTTGTAAAACATGGACAAACAAATATTACCCAAAGATGTCTTGTCTAGTTTCACTTTCGATAAGTCTATGGCACATTGTCCTCCACCACTATCAAGTTCATTTAAATGGTCGTTAAATTTATGCATATTAATAATATATTTTTTAATGAGATTTATATTGTATATACTCTTGACATTCTCTATGGCGTATAAAGGAGGAAGCTTCAGAAACAATTTCAGCATGCCTATATAATGAATACAGTTCTTCGGAAAGCTGAGAATCGATCAAAAGTCCATGCTCCGGGCTTCCAATATCCATATTTAACCCAAACCATAATTTATCCTCCTCACGTCTCTCAATATCGCTGACAAATGTTTTAATATGATCATCTAATTCTTTGGTTTTGAGATGTTTGTACCAGTCAGTTCTTTTTATCATCAAACCATCATCTATACAGAACATTAAATCATTGATATCCTTTCGTATGAAAAATAATCAAAACTGAAGGTATAGTTATGGTTTATACCTTTAAAGTAGAACTCAGCTCGACCTCTGTAACATGATGGTAAGAATACCAAAATACAAATCCACAGATGTATAGATATCGAGGAACTCATTCTGCTAATTATATGAACTGTAATAATTTAAAAAAAAATATTTTATTATCAATTATAACTTTTACTTTATATATTTTACCTATTAAAAGAGCTGTTATATAGAATTCACTCAAAAATAATTTTTTCTGTAAAAGTATATATAATTATAAATTTTACGTAGCTTATCGCTTAAATGTTATGTGTCGTGTATTGATCAGCTTATACTAAGTCAATTCGTATATCCTAGGATGTACACAACGTGTTTAGTAAAAGCCCGAATAAAATTAAGAACTTCAGCATTTACTGAGCACAAAAAGGTTTATCCAGTGATCGGGCATTTACGGTAATATATATATATTTATATATAAATTAATGTTTGTGTGCAAATTAGACCTCTGGGAAGGATATAGACTAGTTTAAAAAGGGTTAAATTTGGTTTTTTTTATTCATCGGATTTTAGTAGGTACGGTCAGGTTAGATTAGGGTTATGTAATAATTGATTATATTAATCCACCGTATTATATAAAATTTAGTATTATTTGATACTTTTGAGTTAAATGAGCACGGGGTCTACCACAGGAAGATTGCCTACCTGATAATATACTGCTTCGAAACACAATTTTTATTCCGGGCAAAAGAAAAGTCAAGATAAATTTTGAACACCATACCTACACTGAATATTATATAACGAATTGAACAAAGTAATATAAATTAACGACTACCGGCTACACTATACATTACATTAATTGTATGTTATTATAAAACGTATACTCTGTAATAATATAGTACCTATAATATAGTACCTACTATTATTATAATTAAATTATTAAAAACTACACATTACATTATTGATAACGCAGCCACACATGATACTCACAAATTTATATGATCCTTATCTATAGATCCTTCACACCATAAGCAATTAAGCTAGACTTACAATAATTATGATAAATCGAATTTAGGATTTGAAAAAAATTGTATAGGTGATCGTATATTTTCTGGACACTTAATTATTCAATCGATTTAAATTTTAACACTTGATCAACGAGTTGAACATTTAAAAAAAATATATTTGAAAATAAACAATTTTATTAAGCAAGGAACGCTATAGTATCAAAAAAAATTTAAATATGTATGGTAATATAATATCAATGCAATTATTATTTTTAAATTTTAACGATTAATGTTGTTATAATTTATAAGGGAGAACCTTCTTATTTACCTTTAAATAAATGTTTGGTAGGTACTCACCATAACTTGAATTATATTGTTTAATGTACAGATTCTTATCTTTTGACTGTTATCGTGTCATTTACTTTGTTTTAATTGTGTCGTTAAACACTGAAAATACTCATCCGAATATTACAATTATTTAACCAATTACGTTTAACGATGAGTTAAATAACTTTTAATAACTGGAAGTCTGCCTGTTGTCTTGGCGAGTGGAGTCGGTGTCACGTGGAATCGTCGTCGATGCACCGATGTTTGTGGTTAGTTTCAACTGTCGGCCATTGAGATATCGGGCGAACGACGATCGTATTTGGTCCACCCCCACCCCCTCCCAACCATGGAGTCATGAGTAGCGGTGACCAGTTTTTTCTCTGTAATTTTAGTCGAGGGGAATGCGACACTGAGACGCCGAGTTTTGTATTATTATCGGAAATCAGGAATTCACAAACCGGTTTAACGGTAGTGCTGTGTGTGTATTATATAATTTATGGTGTTCGAGCAGGAGCATTTAATTATTATAAACCGAGTAATAAAAACGTTAGCCTATCAATTATTTGGAGCCGATTTCCACGTTCAAATTTATGAGACTTAATAATAAATCTTATAAGAAACGGAAAATATAACCAAATTATAATATATTATTTATTATAAAATATTAAAAATTTTTAAAATTTTGTAGGTATAAATTTAAAGGAAATTGACTTTAGATATTCAAGACGATTTATTTCACCTTCTATATTTCATTTTCTATATAACACCGCCGTACGCGCAGGCACGGCACCCGGTGTCGCTGAGTGATTCGGCGAGGACGTAGCTACGACGTGCGTGTGAAACGCCGATCATAGTACGGGCTAGGCGATCTGAATTTGCTAAGTGTTTCATTTATGTGTGTTTTAATACAATAAAAGTGTTTCCGACCTGAAAACCCAAGTTAAACATTATTTTAGTCATTCTTACGTTCTTACCTTTTATAGGAACAGCGCCGGGATGTACGTACCATATGTGTCAATGAAGTTTTATTAAACTGAATAGTGCCAAGGTATATGTAATCTTTGAGTCAAAGATAGAAAAGAACTAAGAATTGACAAGCGCATATCATCGTACATTAACATTAGAGAATGTCATTAACTAGAGAATACGAGGGTAAGGCGTATAGTTGGTTTGCCGCGTATTGTCTAATACGGGTGATACCACATAGTCATAATTATAAACATACGTCTAACACAGATTATTCAACAGAACATTGGACATATTCTTATATATAATTATTTTTTATTGATATAAAAATGTAATAAAATATTAATTAAAATTTATGTTAAGAAATTTTAAAATGTATAGTCATATTATAATACAATTTCCGATTTAGTACATTATAATAAGGATCTAATATGTACTACGTATTTGTGTCGTGTGTAATTTATTAAATATTAAATATAGACTCATAATTCAGTCGATTATAAGTACCTTTTAATTATAACGTGTATATATATTTACGTTCAAAATATATATCCACCAACTATTACAGCAACTATATAGGTATGCTTTTTAGTAGTATGATTATGTATGTTCTGGAGCACCTCCCCCTTAAATTTTACATGTAAAAGCATAGGCACCTCTGTATAGGCAATTCGAAGTACATGCACCTCCCAAACTTGTATTAATTAGTCAATATAGGCAACCTGCAACACATATTAACTCGTCGCTCGCCACCCGATCCGACACGTGACCGACATATATTTTACGCCTTCCCATTCAAATACATTACCTCCCCTTTAAAAAAAAATATATATAATATTCTGATGTACATTTGTATCGACTATATCGAACACTTGTCTGATATATATTTTACCCCTTCCCCTTCAAATACATTACCTCCCCTTAAAAAAAAATATGTATAATATTCAGATGTGCATTTGTATCGACTATATCGAACACTTATCCGACATATATTTTACCACTTCCCAATCAAATACAAGACAGCCCCTTTTATTTTCCCTTTAAAAAAAAAATATATATAAAATATTCTGATGTACCTACATTTGTATCATACATACACATACATACACACAGCACACATACATACCTATACATACACACACATACATACACACACACACATATATTCATTTACATACGTACACACATACATATTTAAAAATATTATACAATTTTCAGATTATAATCCCATTCGAATAAACATCCCGCTAAAGCATGCGTTATACATCGGAATATATCTCAAACAAACCCACATTCAAATATATTACAATATAGTTTACATGTATACATACTTACATATTATATCCAAACAATTATACACACATCATTATCACAAACCCCTGAACATATCATACAATTTATATAATATATACCTACTTACATATCAATAAAACGCATAGGTATATTTATACATATAAATATGATATAACCATACACATACAAACTATAATATACTATTAAACACCATACAGTACTTATCAGTTTTCATTCTGAACTTATATAATAATATTTACAACAAAAACATACACATACATACATACATACATACATACATACATACATACACACATACACATACATACATTATGCTCATAATATAATATAAGGTACCTACAACATCACACATACCTATATACAAATATTATACCATAATATTATATACTTATTACTTACATATCAATAAAACGCATAGGTATATTTATACATATAAATATGATATAGCCATACACATACAGTAATACATAAACACCATACAGTACTTATCAGTTTTCATTCTGAACTTATATAATAATATTTACAACACACACAAGCTCAACATATATATTATATTATACCTTATCATACATACACGCATGCATGCATAGATACATACTTTCATATCACATCACACACACACACGATCCCAGTATACCATATAGTATACAAACAAGCCCAGTCCTTTATTCATTGAATTACATATGAACGCTCATACACACAGACATACATACATACATATATACAAAAATATTATATATAATCAAATTCGAATAACATCTCGCTAAGCATACGTTATACATGAGAATAAATCTCAAACACACACACACACACACACACACACACACACACA
Organism: Metopolophium dirhodum; assembly: GCF_019925205.1. Classification (NCBI taxonomy): domain Eukaryota; kingdom Metazoa; phylum Arthropoda; class Insecta; order Hemiptera; family Aphididae; genus Metopolophium; species Metopolophium dirhodum. The sequence goes on from NC_083560.1 coordinate 101,592,195, forward strand.
TAAACTTGTAAAAATATTTATTTTCAAAATATACACGTCGGAATATAGGTACATTCGCTTGCATTCACACATTCCTCTCCCCGACAACATACAGAAATATTAATTATAATATATATATATATATGTATATATGGTCAATCGTTTAATCGTTTACAGATTATGATGAGTTTCATTCACACATTTCTCTAGCACAACACACATACACTCATATACCCATAGGATAGTTCATACATATTTAGATACTTACATAGTCGCATATTATATACATACATACACACATTCATCAGGTATCACAAACACCCAAACATATTATAAAATTAAAGTATATGCAGTATTCATATATATTTAGTTATTAAATGTATCTATACATGCATTTAGATACATTTAATAACTAAACTGTATATATGCCTTTGATGGTAATAAATTAGACATGGGTATGATATTTTTTATAATATTACATATTATTTAATGAGAATGATATTTTTGCCCATTTTTTACTAAAATATTGTGATGTTTCCATAATATGCTTTATTCCAATTTTGATATTTTTACTTATTTTAGCAAGATTTCTGTATTTACACACAGACAGCTATGTTTTTTTTTTTTTTTTTTTTATCAAAATCAGTACATTTTAATGTATATTCACATTGTTGAGTATATTTTTAGGTTCCTGCATAAATTCTACCTACGTATTTAACGAAAAAATGAGTAAATTATAATATATGATCAGGTACTATATTGCTTTTAATTGTTGTATATTGGATATCGTTGTATCAGTGTGCACGGCGACGTTGTGATATATCTCATGTACTTATCTAATGTAAATATATAATAATTAATATATGTTAAAGAATCCAGGTATTGAATAAATTATATACCGAAAATATTTTATGTGAATTATTATTTGAAATAATCGAGTCTATATGTATGTATGTATATATGTATGCGTGCATGAATACTGTTTAAATATATAAGAATATCAAATATGTAAGGATATAGGTATACAAGTGTGTGCTTACTATGTGAGTAATATATGTGTATGCCTATATGTAGATGACTTATTGATGTGTACCTATATATATATATGAATGTTTATATGTATATATAGTTATGTTAACTATAAAATATGTTTAGGCGTTTGTAATATCGAATATGTATATATGATTTAATGTGGGTTTTCATAATATCATACTAGGTATCGCGTATTCATGTAGGTAACTATAGAACTAAGTGATGGGTCGATAATAGTTTTTAGTATTATTTTTTTTTTTACTTATTAGTATATATATATATAATTATAATTCTCACTACACTTGACGAATAATAATAACAATAATAACATTTAAAGAGATTTATTTTTTCTCGTATATACCTATAATCCATGTATGTATATATAAGCTATGATTTTAGTCTAATATAATTCCATACAATATTTCAATGTATGTATAATTGATTAAAAATATAAGTATCTGCAATATTATTCAGGATAGGTTAGCCTGATAGTATTGTCTATATAAAGATACAATAACAAGAATGTTCCCACATGTATGCACATTGTAGCATGAGCCTGTATGGAAAATGACTAATAATATGAAAATTTTTAATTGTTAAATTGATAAAGATGTTGGTATGATAGGTACTACAGATGTGACGTTAATTATTGTATATTTCTAAATTTAGGCGATAAACCGCATAAAGTATCTGCTGAAATGAGAGATATTGTTAATAGTTCTTAATTTTCCGATATTATAACTTATACAATAATATATGGCGGTGGTGTTATATGCCTGTGTGTATGCACACGGTAAAATAAAAATATTATACAAGTGATATGACTGTTGTACGTATGTGCTGATAAAATATACGCATCGGTCACTTGAGTGATATGTAAGTTGTTGATGTGCAAGCACACATGCGTTTTCTCATATGTAAGCGTGAAAAAATATGTTTTGCTCGAGTCGGGAGGGTTTCGTTGGTGGTGACTGTAACTGGTAATGGTGTGTGTTTTTCCCGTGTACATGCATGAATTAATATATACATATATATATATCGGTCAGGTTATTGATAATATGTAAGTTGTTGTATGCGCGTTCGTGTATGTGTTTTCTTATGCACAGGTATGAAAAATATAGAACACGAGATCAGAGGATCAAGGGATCAAGAATAAGTGATAGGTAATGATTAAGGATTAGTGATCAAGAGGGGTATATGTGTAATAATAATGTGGTAGGTGTGATACATAATGTAAAAAAATAAATATTACACAAGTGATATGGCTTTTACATGACGTATGTTTTTCTCATTCGTTCTTAAAATATATCAATTGTTGATTAACAATAGTTAAGGTTTTATTAGCATACAAACATATCAATGCATGACTAGTCTTGATGAATGTTGTTTTTCTCAGATGTATTACATAACAATTGATCAAGACGTTGTTTGATACATAATGTATCCGTTGGTTCGAAAGTATAAAGGAGATATGAAAATTAATATACCGTCGGATATATAATATGGATGAGGCATCATATAAGTTTTTATATATTGTTACCTAGAAGATGTTGAAATACCGAGAAATATATGTTACTCAGATAATGATACAATTTTATAATCCATTTAATGGATAAGTAAGAATATAATATGCGACTATGTAAGTATCTAAATATGTATGAACTATCCTATGGGTATATGAGTGTATGTGTGTTGTGCTAGAGAAATGTGTGAATGAAACTCATCATAATCTGTAAACGATTAAACGATTGACCATATATACATATATATATATATATTATAATTAATATTTCTGTATGTTGTCGGGGAGAGGAATGTGTGAATGCAAGCGAATGTACCTATATTCCGACGTGTATATTTTGAAAATAAATATTTTTACAAGTTTATGTGTGTGTGTGTGTGTGTGTGTGTGTGTGTGTGTTTGAGATTTATTCTCATGTATAACGTATGCTTAGCGAGATGTTATTCGAATTTGATTATATATAATATTTTTGTATATATGTATGTATGTATGTCTGTGTGTATGAGCGTTCATATGTAATTCAATGAATAAAGGACTGGGCTTGTTTGTATACTATATGGTATACTGGGATCGTGTGTGTGTGTGATGTGATATGAAAGTATGTATCTATGCATGCATGCGTGTATGTATGATAAGGTATAATATAATATATATGTTGAGCTTGTGTGTGTTGTAAATATTATTATATAAGTTCAGAATGAAAACTGATAAGTACTGTATGGTGTTTATGTATTACTGTATGTGTATGGCTATATCATATTTATATGTATAAATATACCTATGCGTTTTATTGATATGTAAGTAATAAGTATATAATATTATGGTATAATATTTGTATATAGGTATGTGTGATGTTGTAGGTACCTTATATTATATTATGAGCATAATGTATGTATGTGTATGTGTGTATGTATGTATGTATGTATGTATGTATGTATGTATGTGTATGTTTTTGTTGTAAATATTATTATATAAGTTCAGAATGAAAACTGATAAGTACTGTATGGTGTTTAATAGTATATTATAGTTTGTATGTGTATGGTTATATCATATTTATATGTATAAATATACCTATGCGTTTTATTGATATGTAAGTAGGTATATATTATATAAATTGTATGATATGTTCAGGGGTTTGTGATAATGATGTGTGTATAATTGTTTGGATATAATATGTAAGTATGTATACATGTAAACTATATTGTAATATATTTGAATGTGGGTTTGTTTGAGATATATTCCGATGTATAACGCATGCTTTAGCGGGATGTTTATTCGAATGGGATTATAATCTGAAAATTGTATAATATTTTTAAATATGTATGTGTGTACGTATGTAAATGAATATATGTGTGTGTGTGTATGTATGTGTGTGTATGTATAGGTATGTATGTGTGCTGTGTGTATGTATGTGTATGTATGATACAAATGTAGGTACATCAGAATATTTTATATATATTTTTTTTTTAAAGGGAAAATAAAAGGGGCTGTCTTGTATTTGATTGGGAAGTAGTAAAATATATGTCGGATAAGTGTTCGATATAGTCGATACAAATGCACATCTGAATATTATACATATTTTTTTTTAAGGGGAGGTAATGTATTTGAAGGGGAAGGGGTAAAATATATATCAGACAAGTGTTCGATATAGTCGATACAAATGTACATCAGAATATTATATATATTTTTTTTTAAAGGGGAGGTAATGTATTTGAATGGGAAGGCGTAAAATATATGTCGGTCACGTGTCGGATCGGGTGGCGAGCGACGAGTTTATATGTGTTGCAGGTTGCCTATATTGACTAATTAATACAAGTTTGGGAGGTGCATGTACTTCGAATTGCCTATACAGAGGTGCCTATGCTTTTACATGTAAAATTTAAGGGGGAGGTGCTCCAGAACATACATAATCATACTACTCTTTTTAATTGCAATTAGTACCTAATATAATATTATACCCTATAATATTATATTCCTTATTGAGCATTCACATACCTGTCAATATAAATAAATATACACAAAATTATAAATGTCATAAAATATCATGTTCGCTTGGTTCTATAATATTATATAGAGCAACTATATATGCTTTTTAATTGCAATTAGTACCTAATATTTTATTATACCATATAATATTATATGGCATATGCCATATTGAGCATTCACATACATGTCAATATAAAAAAATATACACAAAATTACAAATATCATAAAATAGTAAATACCATGTTCGCTCGGTTCTATATGTATAGTTTCAAGTTTGTAATTTAATTTAAATTTTTCGTATCACATAATATATAATATATACTTATAACTATAGTCTATAGCATAAATATTATGTTGTAAAATGTGATTGCAAGCGTTCATTTGTTTTACTATAATATGAATATATATATTATTTTATTGTCGACTATAGCTGCTAAACATATTATTAATATCTTATATTGTAATCGCTATTATATTATTTTTTATTATTATGATAATGAAGATTAAAATAAAATTATAATATACTTTTTAAAGATAAAATACATATTTTTTTAGGAAATGTATTTCATGTTACATTTTAAGTTGCATTCAATTTGCGATTTGCATTGAAAATAATATATATTTTATTTGATGAATAAAAAATAAAAATAGAATAATAATTTTAAATATTGAATAAATTATGAGTATTAACAAAAAATAAATATTAATATAGTTAAATTATTTAATGTTACATTATAAGATACATTTAATTTCCAATTACTATTGGAAATAAAATATATTTTATTCATTGAATAGAAAATAAAGATAGAATATTAATAATAAAGATTGAATAATAAATTATGAGTTTTAAGATTTATTCAATTTTTAATCATCTTTAAAAATTAAATTTTGTTGAGCCACTATTTATTCATACAAAACATAAAAATCAGTATTCGGGCCAAAGCAGAGCCGTCATTTAAGATGTTGCGGAGTATGCATACCTAAAATTTATCAAGATTGTATTTTGGTCTGACTATGATTTTTCTGAGCCAGACAAAAATAATTTATTTTTTATTGGCCTTAATGGGTCATTACAGTGAAATTTGTTGTCTCCGTCTTACAAGTGTGTAACATAGCAAATTTTAGACTCATAATTAATTTAAGAATATTTATTATAAACAAGATATATAGGTAAAATGAAAATAAGGTTAGATTAAAGGCTGATTATTGATTATTTTTTTTAATCTATAATTTACACAATCTATACTAAAAAAAAGTACAATAAGCCTAATGTAGGTTTTTTAAATAAAATTAAACGCAATGGCTTGAGTTACTTGAGAGAACAAACCATCCAGTGAAGGTACTTCCACTGATTATTGATTATTAAATTTAAAGTTATTTTTGAAATGTATCGACCATCTCTGACCAGTGATTGATGTTGATTTTTGGAATTAATTGGGAATTACAGAGTCGCAAATCAGCCATTGCAGGTATCAAAAATACTTTTTTCTGCATCATTCTGACATTATTGCTGTTATCACAAAAGATTCTGGCAAGCGTCACTTTTCTGATTCCTGTCAGTTGATCTAAAATAATATAAAAAAATAGTTAAAATCAGGATCATTCATTAAAAATATTTCAGATATACTAACATTCATTGAATATATTTGGTAAATCGTAAGAATATCTATCTGCCATTCTAGTTCTCATAAACTGTTCTCAGTGTTCTCTAATAATACATCTCATCGTTGGGCCAACCATTGAATCTTCTTCGTGTTTCTCAAACAATGCACCTACCAAAAGCTCTATATCTCTCCAATGTTTGTATTGCTTCAATAGTCTATCAGTTGACTAAATATTATAATATACAGGAATAAATTAAGTACTATATCATTATTTAATATTTAATATATTTTTAAACTTACGCCTTCAACCATGATCTTGGAGAAATCTTGTACACTTCTGATAGCTTTTAGTCGACAATATTTTCAAAATTCTGTGTAGCTTGGTATACCATGATCGCGGGTTCGTTGTATATCCAAGCTGACGATGTCCATTCCAAACGCGTGGTTTGGATAAACACTGTATAAGTAATTTGTAAGCTGAAAAAAAATTCAAATCACTAATGTTAAATTATAAAAGTTAAACGTATAATATAGTCTGTTAAAAGGATTATGTAATGTAATGTCATTGCGTTATATTGATTGTATTTCAAAAACCTACCGTTTTAGTAAATAGCATATCAATTTTTTGTGTATTCTGCGTAGATAGCCCTCTGACAAGCTGATCCATGTAATTGAATAGTAAACCTGCAGTTGGTCGGTTGTAATGTTCCTTTAGTGAAAGACTTGCGTTGATCATTCGGCCTTCCGTATATAAACTAAAAAAAAAACGTAGGTCCATACAAATTAATAATTATAAGTAGGCTATATGCGATGATTCTCTTTAGAAACAAAAGCACAGCAATCGATATAATAATATATTCTTGTGTACATTATCAATTTATATGTTGGCACATGTATTAATTGTTGTCATATATTGTTGAGTCTACAATGTAGACAGTCGTCAATATAATTGTATTTAATATAATATAGTTAGTATAGGTGCAAATATATTTTAGTAACTTTTAAATGTAGATAGGTTAGACAACGAAGGAATCTGTGCTGAAGTGACAGTAGAATTTTTCTAATTTATAACACCGCCATTCGCGTGTATCAATAAACTTGTTTCTCATCTAAAACAGTGATTGAGTTTTATTTCAGCGATTTTACCTTCTTACATTTTAAAAATGAACAGTGGATGGGTATACGATTATTTAAACCAAATAGTGCATGTTATATAAAAACTTGAGTCCTTCTAATTTAGAAGGAACCAACGTATTACCGACAACATATACTAACGTACTTCAACAGATTTTTTGAATCACTGGAAATAAAAAAATTTATAGTTCCAATATTCCACCTATTTTATTTCTTTTATTCAAAACACAATAGACCGTACTTATTTTCTTTTTTCCGCAAGGGGTCACTATAATAATTGATTTGATAAATTTCATTGAATTAAAATTATACATCATCCTTAACAGTGACACACTTGTAACCTACTGTACAGCAGATCGACATCCACTTACTCACTTTTTTTCTATGAATGTCGTAAAACTTTATTTGTTGATTCAAAATACTTGAAAATTTAATACAAGGCTCCTACTATATTGTATAAAATTTTTCTTTTTTAATCCAAGTATTTCGATGTAATACATGATTCCTTATAAGATTATCTACCTTTATCAACAAAAAAAATGTCTATAAAAAAGTCAAATTAAATTTTTATGAGCTTTTGAAATTCAAATTTTTACAAATTTCAGTTGTTGTCAATTATTATATTATTAATTTTATAATAAAATCAATAGTATTCTATAGTAATGATGTCTTTTTTTTTTTTTTGGTGTGTCTGTCATCGCTTTTTGGAGCAGTAAATGATTTACATGATTTGACAGTTACTGTCCGCCGGAGGGGCAATAAAATCATTTTCGATTACTTCAACACTCATCGAATATTAAACTTACGACGCAGACGTGACAAAAAATATTTTTATTAAATTTCCCTAGTTTTATGTTTTGTGAACGTTGCTATAACTGTATAGGTAATGTATTGATATATCCTTCTCTACTTGTCAATCTATTCAGGTGCATAACGAATATTATAAAAATTACTATCTTATGGGTTAGTTATAATATTTTAAAATATACAATTTAATTGCAGTTAATATTGGATGATTTAAACACATTATTGTTGTAAGATATCCTTTTTAAATTAGGGTGTAGTGTATCAAAATATTGGGGCACTATAATTGCCTAAGCTCGACCAGAAATTTAAGTCTGCGCACGCCTATGTATATTCTTAATTTAATTATATGAAAAATTAATCAGTACTGCCATTGATTATAAATACTACCACGTAGATAGGTACCTACTTGAAAAATTGTTTATCGTCGACGACACAGATATATAATATAATATATCTGTGGTCGATGATGACCGTTGACAGTACTCAATAGAGCTATATTATATATAGTATAACATAGTATAAATAGTATAATAATATTATTTTGCTTTCATAATTTAATTAAAATATACTAACTAATATAAAAAAAGGAAGTCTGTTAGAAAATAAAGTAAATATTGGGCTCCAAAATCCATTGGACCGAGACTGTTTGAACTGTGTACTAAAATTATGTGATACAATTTACAGATATTCAAATTATTAAGACTAATAAAAATCCATCATAATAACTATTTATAGTGTCTCCTTCACTATAATTTCTTTTCATTTTGAATTTTTGAGTTTACTTAGTTGAGATATATTATTTAGTTATAGATAAGCAAAGACTTAGCACTGGTGGAGTTTCCATATCCCATTACAGGTAAGAAAACAAAACCGGCGGGTTTTGTATTAGACCTTTCTTATTACTTTTTTAGCCAACCGGTATTCTGGCCCGTTTTTTTCGAACCGAAAGTCTTACCTATATGGTTTGCACGAGGTGTTTGTGGCGCCGGCTACCAGTTTTTATTGTTTGGTAGTTTTTGATCTTCGGTCATCAGGTGTGCGAAAACAAGACGCCGAGTTTTGAATTGTTGTCAGAAATCAAGAATACATATTAGACCGGTTTTAAGGCTCTTTATAAACGAGTGTTAACTGCATGTGTTGCATCGATCGGTTTATATAGACGATCCGAAAAATAAACCAGTAAGGCTGGCCATTCAATATTACTATTGATGATTATGATATTAATAATATTAATATAAATCCCATATGACGTATGTGAATATCTAACGGAGGACAGCAAAATGACACACGAAGAGATTCTGTTTCTGTGTGAATTACACATAACTAGAGATGTGCTATATTAGGAATATTCCCCAACCTCTCCGGAAATTTCTTTTAAAAAAAAATGTATTATTTTTATAATATTCAGTATTTAAATTTCAGTATGTTTATTTTTATTTTTTCAACATATATAAATGAAAGTTGGATCGTTTATTTTGTGATCATTGTACAGATTTTAATTAAGAAATTAAATTATAATTACTTAATAACTTTTTTTTAAAGAATAAATATCTAAACTGACATAATATCAATAAAGAGGTGTCATTTGGATCATTTACAACCATAAGTTTAATTTAAAACTGAAACCTATGATCAATATTTTAAAACTTATTATATTCCCGGGAAATTCCCAAACTATATTCTCGGGAATTTGCCCATCACTACACTCAACACACCATAATTCATATAAAAATAATTCGACGCGACTAAATTTTTATTATATTACATTAAACTTCCATGGCTAAAATGGAGACACAATTGAGTAACTATATTATTAAACAAATTCTAAGCTTGATCTAAATAATATATATAAATATTAAAATATTATATCGCTAAAAAGGTAACAGGCACGTTTTGTGTGTCGGGATATTTATTACAGTTTGGTATGTTTCAATATAAGGTAAGTATTACAATGGATTTCAATATTTAATATTAGGTCTCTTTGAATTACTTAAAAATAAAACATTGTAATTTTGATTATCGTTTTATTTTTATTCATTCACTAATTTATATCCACCATATTTTTTTAATTACAATAAAAAATACATTAAAAATACATATCATTATCTGAAACTCTGCAAGCAGCAATAACGTCTGGATCTCGAATTTTCTAATGATTAAAATCGATGGGCAATATATTATTATACAAATTAAACTCTGATATTAAACTCTACAAATGAAAGTTGTCCTATCGATCCACTTATTTTTAACCACTGTGGATTATTAATATATTATTTATTAACTCAATTATAATATTATTATCAGTTTTAATTTAGTGCCTTGGTCTGTTTCAAAAGTGAAATAAAATTTCCCTTTTTCTATGATCAATTTTAGTTACTTACACGTCAAATACACAGTTTACTTGCCCTTAGGTGTGGACTCTGTAAGAGTGCAGAACGCAGTTTATTTTGTGTGATTGAGTGATGGTTCTTTATTCTTACGTAAATAGTCAAAACAATTTATTTATGTTATACAGTTTTTCTTTTATTTTGACCAGTGCTCTTCGAGCTACAGATATTTTGGTATAGAATTTTAAATAGTTTTTACAATATTTTCTTTTTACATAATTTGCTCATTGAGCTACAAATATTCGATACGTTAGTTGTTTGATGAGTGGTATGACTCACGTGGGTGCCGTAGGGTTGATGGATAGACCAAAACAGCCGACTCGGTTGGTGGTGTTTGGCGGGTGTAAAGGATGCGGCTATCGGGCGTTGATTCGTCCTCGACAACACTGCTTCCTAGGTGCACGTATTAGTTGCGGCGCGGAGTGGTGGCTGTGATGACAGCAGGCGGCAATAACAGTTGCAGGTAATTGGTTCGACGGTGTCGCGTGCGGATGACGGCGACGGTCGGCAGGCAGACTTGACGGTGGCGCGTGCGGGTGACGGTGACGGTCGGCGGGCCAGCTCGACGGTGGCGCGTGCGGGTGACAGCGACGGTCGCGGACAACGACCACTGCTGTTTGGAATCGGTAGCTTGAACAGTACGCTGCTAAGGCGTACCTCTACCGACTCCACACAGAGAGTGTTGTAGGGGAGCTCTCTCCAGTGCTCTAGGCGTGAGTAGCTTGATCAGTACGCTGCCAGGGCGTACCACTACTCACACTGTCAAGGCTGGAAGAGAGGTGTGGAGGGAAGTTACGTTAAAAAGACGGGAATGAACGAATGAACTAACTATCGAACGAATTATTGCTTGATTGAATGATAGAACTATTGAACGATTGAATGAATGATTGATTAATTGATACTGTATGCTCTGATCTGGCCTGTATAAATGTAGTTTGGTACTTATTGCCGTTGGTTGGTGTGTTGAATAACATTGACCACATTTTCTTAGGTTTCTGCATGATGCGTGTTGGTTCTCATGTGGGCGGCTAAGTTATATTGATGAAGTTTTTAATAATCTTGTTGATTTTTGTATTGTTGACCTCAATGTGTGCTTTTCCGTGTCGGAAAGTCTTGTAAGGTGGTCTGGTCTTAGAGCGCGTGTACTGCCGCGCGCTCTGTACGGCGTCAGTGCGTTTTTCTATTTCGACGCATTTTTGTCGTTATTCGACACATGTGTTGCATTACGGGCAGGAGAAGTAATGGACATTATAGTAGGTCAAGTTATTAAGTACCACAACACTTTACGCGATCATTAGTGGCATTACTGATGAGTAAAATGCTGGAAAGTCACGATTAAATCGGTTCGGTACCGTTTCATCGGACGCTGGTTATGTCCGGTAGATGGCGCGGGTTGTTTCATTTATGCTTATTAATTCTGTCTCGTTACAACTCTTGTTGACAAAAATAAATATTGATTTAATTTGGATATAAATATATAAAAATATATTATATATTAATATGTGTGATGTACTGATGTGTCTCCAGTCAGTGCTCGAAATGGACAGGAACGCACCGGAACGGCGTTCCGGTTCGTAATATAAACTTTGCGTCGGTTCCGGTTGGTGAAAATTAAAATTTAAGAGTTCCGGTTCGTAAAAATCGACAGTATCACAATCTAGAGGATTACATTTTATAAAATTTTCTTTCGACAAAATATAATATACATTATATAGAGAGAAGTTCAATTTTTTGGTTTTTGGTTTTTGGTGCAACTCTAAAACAAATGACCGTAGGTACATGAAATGTTGACTGAATGTTTATATTAGCATTTTCTATACACTATAACATTTTCAGTTTCCATTTTTCTATAAATATCAATAAAATTGTATTTCTGGGTAAAAAAGCGTGAAAATTTAATGCAAGGCTCCTGATATATCGTTACGATAGCAGTTGAAAAATATTAAAAATACATTGGCACAATTTTTTTTTATAAGTATTTAAAGTTCAAATTTTGACAAAATTTATCAAATTTAAAATTTAATAATTATTTTGTAGTTAAAAATTTATAAAATGTTCAACTTTTATAGCTAAGGATTGAACATTTAAGACAAGGTTCCACGTAAATAGGCTATATATAAATTTCTTTATTCAGAATAATATCATCAAATATACTTGGTAATGTCAAAGGCTATCTGAACGTTTTCGTTTAGAATCATTTTCCTTATACAATGATATTATATCATTGAATTCAAATTTAACACCATCCATTACACTATTACAGTGACCCACTTGTAACCTACTGTACAGCAGAGCGACATCCACTTACCCACCTTTTTTAAGCTTAAAATTACTCATATTATTTGTATCTTTTTAACTAATTATATTGTATTGTAAAGTAAACACGAATTGAAATAATTAAAATAATATTATAATCCGCATATTAATTTTATGAGCGTTCCAGTTCGTAAAATTTTCCATTTCGAGCACTGTCTCCAGCTACTTCAAAATCCTACAACTAGTGGTTCTATTTAGTATTTTGTAACAACGGACAATGTAAAATTCTAATCCAAAAAATAAATAACCAATATCAAACCCCTTTACACGTGGTTATGGCGTGGCTATTTTGCCCCCGTCTGATTTTAAAAGCTGCACGATGTCACGATGCCGGTGCTCGGTGGTTTTCGATTAACCATTATTGTGTTATATTAGCACAAAAACATGCCTATATTTATAGACAATTATTATCTTGTGTAGGTACTAAGAAATTATTATCCCAATGATCAATTGGTAATTAATAGTTGGATTACATTTATTATTTATAATATAAATACAATATATTGTGTGGATAATATATATTACATAATAGGTACATATATTACATGTGTAGATATGTGTGGACATGCGTGAAAGTAGGTATGCATGTTTGTGTCTAATGAAGGAAAAAGAACATAATAATATATTACTATGTGCTTGCGAGTAGTTGTTTTTTAAGTTACCCATTTGGTCTGGTCAAAACTTTTGCCCCCTCTATTAAAAACTGAAATGACGCCACTGAGTGTTTTTAACTGTAATAGTAATAAATATAGGCCTACTTGATAGCGATTAGCGGTAACATACCTATAGACAATGGTCGATGGATGTGTTCCTATATTACAATTTATTTTTATAGCCTAAAAAAACCTAGGAGAACATTTTTAACAGGTCATAGAATTTCCGATAGCTTTCTGATATTAAGAAACTGTTAACTAATTAATCAAAGGTTATATTAAATTCTATTTAGAACTTAGGATATAAAAACTACTGATTTTTATAACAATTTAAAAGAGGGCCCTACTATAGGCTATTGCTATGTTATGATAAGATAAATTAAATTATTTATCTGAGTAATCACTGTAGTTTTTTAAAAAATCCTAGTCCATGTACAAAATGTGTCCGCTCCACTGAGCATCCCCTGGAAATAGTTCTAGTGCCGTGCCTGATAGTTATTAGTATAGTATAGTGTAAACTGCAAGAATTCATATTTGCTTATATTTAGTTAATATATTATTAAATATATTCTGTTAATTAAACACAAAATAAATCCATAACATTTTCAATTTAACTACTATAAACTGTTTATTTTATTATGATTGCTTCAAACAGTAATTCAAGAAGGTGTTCAAGAAGTGGTCCAAATGTATGTTTTATTGCAAATTATAAAATACTGAGTAGGTATAATACATTATTATAAATAATTATATCTATTTTAGTAACAGTAAAAGATCTGAAGGAGAGAATACATTTGTTATCCAATTTGTTCTACACTTGTGCCATTAGAACTCAATATTGTTGTGATATTTAAAATCTCTTAACACACGATCTGCCTATGAATTTCGACTGTAAATTTTCAGAAATTTATGACCTTCCTAAATAATGTATCAAACCGTCGTGGAGTGGTAGGTAAGCCAGTAACTGGACGGATACCTACGGTATGTCGATTATGTCGATATTGATCCATAATAATAAGGTAATAATATTAATACATACGTATTCAGGTATTGTTTTAATACAATTTTGGATTTAAGACTATTATATTATTAATAATTGTAAATTGTAATAATCGTTTAAAAAATTGTATGTTCAAAGTAAATATGTTTATTTTTTTTCTAGAATTTTAGGATGTTGTGTTGTATTTATTTATATTTTTGATAAAAAAACTCTCTTAAATTAAAATAATACTCTCGTTATGTTACTAGAATATAACTCATATAAATGAAAATCAAATTTACTTTTTAACTCTAATTAACTATTATGCAGAAGTATAATTAAAATATAAATCAAAATAATTTGAGAGGATTAGATGATGATAAGCTTCTGTTAAACACAATACAAATCTAAATTGATCACGTTTTAATAAAACATGGTATTTAGCATAATATTAAGATAAGACTATGATACTATATATTTTGTCATAAGAATATAACATTCCAAGCTTAAAGGAAAAAATAAATAATAGATCATCCCTTTTCTGATTGAAATTAATTAACTTGTTTTTGTGTTCTAGATGGAATTTAATTATCTGAAAATATTCAGTTGTCCACGAGTTATCCATATTCCTGTGAAGTTGTTATTGTCCGCTGAAATACCCTAAACGGTCAACTATATTTTATTACCTCTTGACATGTACTATCGAGTGCGTGGGCATAACCATCTACACTACTACACAAACACACAGTACACACTCACGAGATCGTGCGACTACGTAACGATATGTCAATTAAGTTGCCAATAATTTGCTCCTTAATAAATAGCCAGCACCGGGTGCCTTGATTAAAAATTACTAATAAAGAAAATCACAATAATGGATAGGTTACACGAGAAATCGAGTGAATATCAAATGTTGATACTACTCTATAGAAGATACCTACTTGTAACGCAAAATTCTTATTTATATAAAAAAAATGTTAAATTATTGATTAGAACAAAAGTTATTTCATTTGTCAGGTTTTGCTGTTACATTCTATATAATATATTATGTTATACCTAACTTATAAGTATGATGGGATTTAAACATTATTTTTACAATAAGTTGTAATATATTATTATTAAATTTAAATTTAAAATTCATTTAATTAATTCAACAAAAAACACAAAAAAAAAAATGATTACTTTCAATACCATGCTTGGGAAATATACGAGTATTTATATTATTTTGATACAATTATAACTGTTAGGTACCTAGTAAGATACCATTCCCTCCTATGTAGAATCTAAGACCTACGTTACCTACTTAGATATACCAAATTATAACACGTTTAATATAATTGGTTATGAGTTTCTGACTTCAGACTAATTTATATTACATACTTCATATACCAATATAATATTATAATTTATAATATTACAAAGTGTCCACTTTTCCACTTCTACCATATAAAGTGATCTATAAAGCTATAATAGAACCATAGTGCAATAGGAACCTAGTTGTATAAGGTACTATTATAAAGGTACTATGTAAATGTCATAATGTAGTTGACTCATGAGTGATTTGCTTAGAAATAAGATACAGGCCACTTAAATCATGTTTTAAGTAATTTTATTTTACAATTTAAAAATAAAAATCTTATCGTTAAATAGGTAATAAAAATGTGAAAACCACGATAGAAACAAAATTTAAAAATATGTAATTGTTCCTGTCATTCTGTCTCTGGCATAAAATTGAAATTAAATAAACTGCACCTTTTTGCATCAAATGAAATCACAACAAAAAATATATTCAGAAATGTAAGAATATTCATTGAAAAACCAATTTTAATAAAAATTACACAATGTATTATAAAAATTATAAAAAATATCCTATTATAAAAAAATGTCATAAATATGAAGTTAAGAACAAAAATAAATAAACTTTTAACAAAACATACACAATTAAATATTATACCGGGTAATTCTTTTATCATTTAACACTCATTATTTTAAAAATTATAAATGTTTTTGAAAAAAGAATAATTTTTAACTATGACAACATACAATTTTATTTTCATATTCCAAAGAAGAAATATTTGAATACACACAGGGATGGGCAAGATACTCAAAAATCGATACTAGATACTAGTACTTGGATTTGGAGTATCGAGGTACTAGATACTCGATACCTACATTTTAAGTATTTAGATACTTGATACTCGATACATTTGAAAAAATTAGTCAAAGCCTATGACGCATAGGATTTTTTTTAAATTTTATTTATACACAATTAGGTAGGTTATGAATCTAGACAAATGCATTTAACTTTAAAATTCCAAATATTAGTATAAATATATTATAATAAGTCAATCGTTAAATTAAATAAATAAATAATAATAAAAAAAAATTATAGATAGGTATCATATCATATTCTTAAAGACGTAAAGTCCCATTCAACGTGTATATGTGATGCGTCCCAGTACACAGATATAACTTAATATGACTTGTTTTATATACAGGGTTGTGGTTCAGTACCACGAATAGGTTAGGATGTCACAATGACAAGTATAAAATTTATTAATATGTCTTAATGACAAGGTTGATAATTTTTTTATTTTTATTTGTCTTAATGACAATTACATTGATATAACATATTAGGTTTAATAATAAACATGATTTTTAAATTACAATAAAAAATAAAAAATAAAATACGGACTAACGCACTATGCCTGAGTAAAAGGCCGCGACGACGAACGCACTGACGGGGAATCACGGGGGGTCAAGTCGGACTGGTAAACAGTCGGAACAATGCCGGAATAGCTCCAACTATTGCCCCAATGACTGTGGGCGGCCGATCCAATGCCGGAATTTCTCCAACTATTCGATCACTGGCCGCACCACAACCGTCCGACGAGGTTCCGTCAAAGCTGGGGGAGTCCGTTTACCAGCAAAGCGTAAGTCTGCCCGGGTGGGTCTTACTACAATGCTGGTAAGGGAATGGTTGTTCGTTCGTCGTTCGCACAGCCTTTTATATGTGCGTTGTCGGCGATAACACTGCTCCGGTCCCGTGTTCTGTGACAGACTTGAACAGGTAGGTGCCGTGTTCTGTGACAGAATTGAACCGGAATAGTGTAATCGCCGAAAGTTGCGAATAATAATAATGGTAAAATATGGATATACGATAAGATACGATATTAACAATATTAATAACAATCGTAATAATTAAAATAATAATAATAATAGTATCAATTAAAAATAATAATAGTAATAATAATAATATAGATAAGGTGAGTACAATTTGGCGTAAACATCCTGCCCACCTTAAATGCGTTCAGCGTTTAACAGGTTGGAAGTGGACAGAGTTTCACGATTGGTCTCTTGATGATTCCGGTGCTGGTTTGGACGGTAGCAACTCGAACAATCCCATCTTGGCCGGGGTGCACCTGGAGAATCCGACCAAGTTTCCATAGAAGTGGAGGTGTTGGTTCTCGTATTAGGACCAAGGTATTGGTTTTCAAGTTGTCACTATGGTTTGTCCATTTGCTGCGTCTTTGGAGAGTTTGCAAATACTCGTTTTGCCATCGTTTCCAGAAGTGGACTTGGAGGTCCTTAATTAGTCTCCAACGTTGAAAATGAGATAGAGGGATTTTCTCTAAATTAGGTTCGACAGTGGCTGTACTGGACATAAGAGTGAGAAAGTGACTTGGAGTAAGGGCCTCAAATTCGGATGGATCAGAACTTAGGGCACCCAGTGGACGTGAGTTTAAAGTAGCTTCAATGCGACTCAGCAATGTGCTCAATTCTTCGTATGTTAGTCGTTGCAACCCAAGGGTTCTGTATAACAGTGTTTTGACTGATTTGACCCCAGCCTCCCATAATCCTCCAAAATGTGGTGCGGAAGGGGGGTTAAAATGCCAACTGATATTCCGAGCCGTTAGATATGCCTGACACTGATTCTGATACTCCTTGGAATGGGTGAATTGATCGACGGGCTGTAATAGGTTAGCCGCCCCCTTGAAATTTGTTCCGCAGTCACTGTGTATTTGTTCAATCGGTCCGCGTCTGGAGATGAAACGACAAAACGCCATCAGAAAGGTTTCGGATGACAAATCTGAGGCCACTTCCAAATGTAATGCCTTGGTTGTCATACACACAAATAAACAGATGTATGCTTGACTGGGCACCGTTCGACGTGTTGTAGAGGACTTTAAAATGATTGGGCCGGCATAGTCTACGCCTGTTGTCATAAATGGTTTTATCTGTTGCAGACGATATTTGGGCATGTCACCCATAAAAGGCTGTGGATTGCGTGGGCGCGTCTTGTAGCAAGCAATACAGAGTCTTAATCGGGATCTAATGACTTGGCGACCAGATATTATCCAATACTGTTGTGCAATTATTGTTTGCAGAGTAGTGGCACCGGGATGTTTGTGTTCTTTATGAAAATCATCAATGAGTAGGTTCGTTAGTCGGTGGGAACGTGGCAGAAGTATTGGATGCTTCTGTGCATATGGAATCGGTGCATGATTTAGACGACCACCAACACGTATTATTCCGTGATCATCTCGAAACGGACTGAGTTTTCGTAATTTGCTAGTGTTTGCATAGGAGTAATTACCTGTTTTGTCAAACTCATCCGAAAATGATTGCCCTTGTACTGTTCGAATGATCCGTTGCAAGGCATCTACTTGTTCATGAGGAGACAACTTTATGGTTATTGGTTTAGATTTGGTAAAGATTCTTGAACAGTATGCGACAACATGTATGATTGTAGCGAGTGATGAATATTTATTTAATAGATCTTCGATGACAGTCTGATGTAGTGTGACTACTAGAGTAGTTTTACGTTCTTCCGAATTTGTCGTATCAGGATCGTTGTTGATAACTGTTGGTGGCCATGTATTATGGTCTTGATAGAGAAATCTGGGACCAGACCACCAGAGTGGATGATGAAGAACCTCAGATGGATAGAGCCCCCTTGAGGCACAGTCAGCAGGGTTGTCATTTGTGGGAACATAACGCCATATAGATGGTGGTGTAAGTTCCTGTAGTTGACTTGTACGATTGGCGACGAATGTTGCCCAACGATGAGGCGATGATTTTATCCAAGACAGAGCGGTGGTTGAGTCAGTCCACGCGTGCATTGTAGTGATGGATATAATTGAAGCGAAAATGTGATGGACTGAATGCAACAATTTTGCAGCAAGTAGCGTTCCGCAAAGTTCCAACCGTGGAATGGTGACGTGTTTAAGTGGAGCTACCTTTGATTTTGCTGTGATGAGGTGACACTGAATCGTGGAACCACTAATACAACGCAGATACACGACTGCAGCATAACCCTTTTCTGAGCTATCGGAAAATGTATGTAACTCATATGTTGGATGCCCATCTATCGTGATTCGACGAGGAATAGTTAATGTTTGTATGCTTTTAAGCTCCTGTTGATATCGCTTCCAAATCGTTAGTATTTGTTCCGGGACGAGATCGTCCCAACCAATTCCAGACGTCCATAGTAATTGCATTACATATTTGGCCAGGAAGGTGACGGGTGCTAAGAAACCCAATGGGTCGAAGATACGTGCCATATCTGATAAGACCGAACGTTTTGTTGTTGTGAGGCTTGGACTATGATAGTGGTACGAAAAGTAGTCCTGTGTAGGGTTCCAATGCATGCCGAGGATCTTGAGTATTGCTTGCCCTTCGTCATCAAATAGTACAGCGGGATCCATAGAGCATTCAGTAGCGGGTACTGCTTGTAAGATGCTGGGTAGATTACTAGCCCACTTCCTTAGTTGGAACTTCCCCTGAGCACACAGAGCTATCACCTGTTGTTGGCAGAACAGGGTATCCTCTTCTGACTGAGCTCCTGTAAGAATGTCGTCAACAAACATGTCATTCTTCAGCACTTTAGCAGCAATTGGAAACCTTGACTCTTCTATTGTCGCCAGATATTGCATCGTGCGTAGTGCTTGGTGTGGAGCACAAGAGGTGCCATATGTAACCGTACATAGGCGATATTCTTGAATTGGTGAGTCTGGTTCAAAACGCCAAAGTATGCGTAAATAGTCTCGATCGGTTGCATGAATTTGGATTTGTCGGTACATTTGTTTGATATCCGCAGTGAATAAAAACTTGTGTACTCGAGCTCGAATCAGAATGTTGGTAATTTCTTGCTGTAACTTCTGTCCAGTGTACACGCTGGAATTTAATGACTGTCCAGAAGTAGTTCGAGATGAGGCGTCAAAAACTACCCGAAGCTTTGTAGTTTGACTTTCCGGACGCAGGATACAATGATGTGGTATATAATAGCAATAAGGAGTGATTTTATTGCTCTCGGGAACTACTTCCATGTGTTTACTTTCCAAGTAGTCTTGCATGAAATCTGAGTATTTTTTGCCCAAGGTTGGATCTTGAGCCATACGCCTTTCGAGAGCATGAAATCTTCTGAGCGCTCCACCTTTGGAGTCACCTAGTATTGGACGTAAATGTTTAAATGGCAAGGCAACACTAAACCGTCCCGAGGGTAGACGTTTGATTGAAGATGTAAAGATGGTCTCCGCCTGAATTTCATCAGGACTTAGATGTTTTACCTTTGGGAGTTCCTCCATCTCCCAAAACTTTGTTAGCGTTTTTTCTAATGTCGTATTCGTGGTTACTAACAATGAGGTCATTTGGTTGCTGGATGTTGGTGATATTGGACCCATCAAGATCCATCCAAATATCGTTCCGAAAGCGGTCGGTTGTAATGGTTGTCCTGCAATGCGAGTACCAGTCAGTATGGTTGGTGCGACATCTGCCCCGAGTAAGATGTCAACTGGGCCGGGAGTGTGAAATGTTGGGTCAGCTAAATCCAAGTTGTTTACGTGTGACCATGAAGTAGATGAATAACTAGACTGCGGTGTTGCATCAGTAATTTTACTGACAATGAAGACGTCGAGTGGGATGCAAGGCTCAGTTTTCCCTACTGGTGCCAGCTTGATCGATGATATGCCAGACACTGCATTAATTGATGCCCCTGAGAAAGTGTTCACTCTGGCAGAACAGCGGCGTTGAACTAATGACAGTCGATCGGCACATTTTTTGGTAATGAAGCTCACTTGGGATCCTGTATCCAACAGTGCTCGAAAAGTGTAGGTTTCCTTATGGATTGACGAGATATTGACGAGTAAGGTTGATAATAGAATGGATTGTGGTCGTGGATGTACCGCTACCATTGAAATTGGTGAAACAACATCATTTGTTGATGTCTTTTGTTCTGGAAAATGAAGCAATGAATGATGACGTTTACGGCAGGATTTACACGAGCTTTTCGAAGGACATGCTGCAGATGAATGACCGGAGCCCAAACAATTTATGCAAAGATCTAACGTCTTTGTTATTTTGAATCGTTCAGTGGGAGGTTCCTTGAGGAAAACTGAACATTGACGTATTGAATGGACCGTTTTGCATAGCGCACATTTAGTAATGGGCGTCTGTGGAGCTGTTGTAGTTAGAACTTTGGCAACGGGACGATGGCGAGCTTTAGTATTAGAGTTTTTAAATGAAGTTGGTGGTGCCTCATTCGTTGACGTCGAGCTAGACGGGTGGACTTCTGCCGATCGGATGTGAGTGTGTAAAAAATCCACAAATTCGCTGACCTGGGGCGAATAGTTTTCTCCTACCCGTAACTCCCAGCGAGAACGTAACTCATAATCGAGGTGTTGTTCGAATATGTGCACCAGAATTGGCCCCCACTGACGAGTGATAAAATTCAGGTTGTCCAACGCAGCTGTATGTTCTTGAATGATGTTAATCACGTGTTTAATTGATGCGGCGTTGGCAAATGTAACCTTTTGAGGTGCTAAAAGTGCATCCAAATGGATACGTGCCAAATCACGTTTGTTCCCGTACCGACTTCGTAGGATTTTCCACGCACTTTGGTAATTGGCTGAGGTCAACGATAGATGCGATACCAGAGAGAGTGCTTCTCCTTCTAAAGATGTCTTTAAATATTCAAATTTTTCAACGTCCTGGAGTTCTGGAGTATGCGACAAAATTGAATTAAACAGATCTTCAAAGCCTTGGTACTCTTTTAGACTTCCGGAGAAGGTGGGGAATTTCCGTTTCGGTAGTTGATAGATCGACGAGTTTCCAAATTGAGTTGTCTGGTTTTGTGAAATTTCATGTTCTTTAGTTAATGGAATCGTATGTAAGTGAGCCATAGCAATAAGATCGTATTATAGTTGGTCAAATGAATCGCTCAGGGAAGTGCTGCATGTATTGTCAGTGACGTCGATAGGCGATGTCTTTGATCCTACTGCTGTCTCCATAACTTGGATATCTTGATCAACATTGGCACGTAGATCATTTACTTCTAAGAGCATGGTTTCGACCTTTGCCCGTTTGCTTGTACTGGTTTGGTCTGCGAGATATTCATTGGTTGCCTGTGTGAACCTCGTAATGCGGCCGAGTGCTCGAACCACTCGAGCTTTGGCGTCGAGGTATTTTATAGACTCTGGCATGACCATCTTGATGTGAGTTTATGGTAGACTTATGATAAGGTCTAGGTTTGTTTTGTTTAATCCGGCTCGAAGGACCAATGTTTTATATACAGGGTTGTGGTTCAGTACCACGAATAGGTTAGGATGTCACAATGACAAGTATAAAATTTATTAATATGTCTTAATGACAAGGTTGATAATTTTTTTATTTTTATTTGTCTTAATGACAATTACATTGATATAACATATTAGGTTTAATAATAAACATGATTTTTAAATTACAATAAAAAATAAAAAATAAAATACGGACTAACGCACTATGCCTGAGTAAAAGGCCGCGACGACGAACGCACTGACGGGGAATCACGGGGGGTCAAGTCGGACTGGTAAACAGTCGGAACAATGCCGGAATAGCTCCAACTATTGCCCCAATGACTGTGGGCGGCCGATCCAATGCCGGAATTTCTCCAACTATTCGATCACTGGCCGCACCACAACCGTCCGACGAGGTTCCGTCAAAGCTGGGGGAGTCCGTTTACCAGCAAAGCGTAAGTCTGCCCGGGTGGGTCTTACTACAATGCTGGTAAGGGAATGGTTGTTCGTTCGTCGTTCGCACAGCCTTTTATATGTGCGTTGTCGGCGATAACACTGCTCCGGTCCCGTGTTCTGTGACAGACTTGAACAGGTAGGTGCCGTGTTCTGTGACAGAATTGAACCGGAATAGTGTAATCGCCGAAAGTTGCGAATAATAATAATGGTAAAATATGGATATACGATAAGATACGATATTAACAATATTAATAACAATCGTAATAATTAAAATAATAATAATAATAGTATCAATTAAAAATAATAATAGTAATAATAATAATATAGATAAGGTGAGTACAATTTGGCGTAAACATGACTAATAGGTTGAAAAATAATTTCCTACAAGTTGTACTGCAATTAAATTATGGATTTATAAATTTAAATTCACCGTGCATATTATTTTACACATATTATAGTATTATATTAAAACATAGTCAAACAGTCACGGTTGGTAAATAGGCGAGTAAAAATTAATAAAAAATTAATTTTTCAAAGTATCGAGTATTTTTTAACAAAATTATTTTGTGAAATACTCGATACATATTCTAAAAATGTATCTCGATACAAGATACAAGATACGTATCTTAGATACTGCCCATCCTATGATACACGAAATAGAATTTAGGACGAGTAGATTATGAGTTATTAGTTACAAGTATTTTAAGTTTTGAAGTGCACACAAGAGTAGAACGAAGTTTGTAACGGGATAAAACGGAGTGTCCATTTAGGTGGCGCACTCTCGTGGACCGTTACCACACCGTCACACACAAAGACTACCGCGCGCTCTTGCGATGGCAGAATCGGCGAAACACCGGCGAACGCCCAAACACAATCGCCCCACACAGCCACAGATAGCGCCCGTGCAGCACCCGATTTCCGGACGCCTGCCGCCCTCCGGGAAATCGCTTATTAAAAAAAAACGAGCACAGTAAAAGTACCTTCGTCCCCTTCGCTGAGTGCGGCGAGCTAGTAAACCGGCCGGTACTTTGTTACCGGTATACACGGGAACTTCCGCCAAACGATTCAACAGCACCTTGCCTCCAGTCTGCAGAAGCCGGCCGGTATTTAATGACCGGTAGATACGGTAATGCCACAGACTTTCATAAGTCCAGTTGGCTACCCTGTCCTCTCTTAGTTTTGAGAACGCCGTGTCCGCGACACCGTTGTCCGACCGTACGTTGATCGAGAACGCCGAGCCATTGCCGCCGCCGTCCGATCCTTTGCACACCTCTGTTGTTGAGCACGCCGACCCATAGTTGCCGCCGTCACCCGACTTTACACCGTTTTTACCACGATGACCGGAGCAGTACTACATCCACGAGGCTGCCCCACAGACGTCCACCTCATACCAATCCTCGGACCAAAACAGTGAGTTCAATGTATGGTTCCCACCACTAAATGTATTCCCAAATAAATTATTTGTATTTGTAAACTCTTTGAGTACCTATTAATATTGATCAGTAAAAGAAAATATTGTAAAAATTGGATCAAAAATATTGTTAAAATATTAGTTGATGAAAATAAACGAATTATTCAAGTATACCATAAACGACAATCGTCTGTTTTCATTACAGGTTACCCCACATTATTTTGGTCCAATACACCGCTCATCTCAACTTTAAAACTTTTTATGAGCCAACAATTGGTTCATAATAAAATAATCACCTAGTGTATATTTATCAAAGTCTATGGCACATTGTCCTCCAGCACTATCAAGATAATTGAAATAGTTGTTAAATTTATGCATATTAAGAATAATTTTTTTTTAATGAGATTTATATTGTATATAGATTTTACATTCTCTATTGCGTATAAAGAAGGAAGCTTCAGAAATAATTTCTGCATGCCAATATAATGAATACAGTTCTTCGGAAAGCTAAGAATCGATCAATAGTCCATGCACAGGGCTTCCAATTTCCATACTCAACTCATATTCTATATCCATCCCATGTTTTCCAATATTACGGACAACTGTTTGAATATGATCATCTAATTCCAGAAGCTTGAAGCAAGTTTGAAGCAAACAAATAGATTTCCTGTAGTACCTACTTATAAACATGAGATAAATTATTAAAAAAACTATCATTCATTCGGTTTGGATATTGGAAATAAATAGTTTAGTATTGCTAATAGAAGAACACATTAATATAATTAATCTAGAAAAGCTTAGCGAAGAGTGTAATTATTGATGACTAACAGCATTATGTAGGTTATTCTGAACAAAAATTTAGTTACAACTTACGAGGCATTAATTTGTTGTTTTTATAATGAAGTAAAACATTTTTTAGTTATTTATTTGATCATTAAATTATTATTTATATTGTCAAGCATTTATTTGTTGTAAATTTAAAGCTACATCAAGTAGAGGATTCTGTACAATAGGATTTATTGATTTGATCATTAGGTTCCCCTACTAATATTATACAACAATAATTAATATACAATCATAATATTCTAAAATGGTTTATAGTTTATATACAATAATTATATTATATTATATTACTTTAAGCTTATTTAACAAATTTTCCAACAATAAATAGTGATTATGAACATTGTTTTGCAATAATAAAAATTGTATTTTAACATTGTATTTCATGGGCCACTAAATTATGTTAAAGGGAACATTAGCTCACTATTGATTGATTCAATATTTAGTAATTGTTTATGTAACCAGGTATATATATTATTATATTATTTTTACAGTATCAATAAATTTTTAACTCACTTAACAGATATTTTATTTTTTAATGTATTATAATTATCAAAAATCCATAATATGTCATTCATTGAATTATATTCTTCTCTTAAATATGCATATAATACACGCATTTTTTCGAAATGTTGTGTCAATTCTTTTGTCATTTCCCACCAAGTATCATCAGTTTTTAATTCTCCAAATAACATCATATTTTGTCCTGTTGTATCAACAGTATCAGCACCTATACCTAAAAAGATAAAAACAAATTTTATTAAAAACCCTATCGTGTTTTAAAAACAACAAATATCTTACTATCACAAGTTGATGTAACAGTAATATCTATGTTAATTGGAAGTTTAGATTCATAGTCCGTGTCTGGTACAAATCTGTATATATAATGTTCTTGTAAAACATATTGTATTTCAGAAATCAATAACCATAATCCTAACTGTTACTGAAAATCATAATAATATTACAAGTTTTCAAACAATTTAATAATTACAGCTAATACAAATTAATACCAGAACTTAAAAGTACATAATATTAACGTAACAATTTGTTCAAATATGTTTTTATGATGATCTTACGTGTAACATTACTATAAACAGATGGTTCATAAATTTCTTCTTAAACCTTAGGAAATGAATCCAATTATTTTACAATAGGTATTAAGTGTTAATTTATTTCCTCTGTATCTCAACATTTTAATTATCTACAACAAAATAATAATTGTATAAAATTCATTATTTCTCATAACATCATAATACATTTACCTAAATAGTTATTTTAAATAGTTAAATATTAAAATATTAACAGTGTAAACAGTGAGAGGAAGTAATAATTTAATGGAAACAAATAGCAACAACCAATTATTTTGTTATAATATGTAAGCATACAAATATTTAGGTAAAATGACACTTAGTACGGTTGATTATTTAAAATGCATAACCCGGACAATTTGTACGGTCAGGTAAAAAGGTAGATTGCAGAACGCGGACACTTTGCACGATCAGGTAAAACTTTAAATTGCAGAACACGGACACTTTATACTAATATATTATATTTAATACAAACATGTCAGAAGTCATGAACAGACCATGTTATTAAGCTTAAATATTATTTGGTAGATTTAATTATCTTATACATTCAAAATAGGAGAGAATTATTACCTATCAAAAGTAATTTTTACTTGTCATTTCGCCATACTGTACACATTTTTAATTTACTTTTTAACATATTATTTGGTAATAATGTAATACAATTATTATAATTTATAATCATGTTTGATTATTTTGATAATTTCAAGATTTTTAGGTCATCAAGTTTCTAAATTAATTAAAAATATATTATAGCACCAATTAATATTTGGCTGTTATCTAACCAGTTTGTTAAAAAACCTGATTATTATGACTGTTGTTCATATACTATATTTTAAAACACTTTTAATTGACTTTTTGTTTTAATTTTTAATTTTTACATTTTAATAATTGACATTATTTATACTTACTACTTAGATATATAACTTGTATTTACTCTACTTATGTTTTATGTATATAATAGTACAAACTGTCTGCGGTCTGAATTGAACATTTTTACCCAACCGTACAAAGTATCCGCAATCAGCAATGTACCTTTATACCCGACCATACAAAGTGTCTGCGTTTTGCACTTTTATTGGTCGACCATACAAAGTGACCTAGAACCAAATATTAAAATAAAAAACAATTGAAAACTGCACAAATCGACCATTCCTTAATTATCATGTGTAAACTTACTTACGATTTTATTTAAATATTATCAACTTAATTCCTATGAGCTAAATGCCTAGATGTGCTATATTTTATGAAACAAATGGAACAATAAGAATACAACTGAGTAATATAGTTAATCCCTGCAAAAGCCTATAAAATAGGAATATACTTTTCGCAACATTTTAAGTAAATGCTGCGTTAATACAATTATTGTTAAAATTACCAGTTGACAATGAGCAATAATTGGAATAGAATAAATACAAACTAATATTGAATACTATATTATTATGTTGGAAACTCCTCTTCTACCTAAGTACTCGAATAATAGAAAAACTTACCGTTATTTTTGTTATCATCGTCGACGTCCTATCATTTATCAACAAAATCAAATTTTGTCATCAACACCGCTCCGCATTGCCCACAAATCATACGGTCGATTTCCTGGAGCAAATGTACTTTACCACCACATTCAAATTGTTCGATTATTTCTTTCGGAACTTATTTATATTAACTATTTAGGAACAATGGTGCAATCAGAATTTGTCGTAAACCATTATTTTAAAAGTTATAGCTGTTACGTCCTAACCGACGTCGATATATACATCAACGCAGAAATAGAATACGTGATGTACTAGGTATGATGAATGTTTATTAACGTAGTACAAAAATACAATGTTATAATATAAAGATAGAATATAAACTGTGAGTGGTGTTACGACCTGACTCTGAAGATCCCTAACCGTCTGAAGAGCTCTTGTCCTGGGCTTCTATATATATGATTGTGTCCTTTGGAGTGGGTGGTTGTAGTAGTGGCTAAGCTCGGTCATGAGACAGAGTTCGGGTCTCGTATTTGGTATGCTGGTCGACTCGTATCCTGCGTATGGGCGTTGGCTTTCCAGGAAAGATACGTATGTGACGGCACCTTCTATAGTTTAATTGTTTTCTCTACGATTTTGCAACGACCTCCGCATGTTATACTATACTAATTGCCTTATTAGTTATAGTGTCAAATATTATTAGAAACGTGCGGCGCGCTGTACATAGTTAATATATGATTAATTAATACGTGGGTACGTAACATAGCCATCCAAAGTTTGGGTTATTACGTTTATACGCATGCGCGCCACACTACTTTAATGTCGCGCGCAACGCCTATAGTTAATTTCAAATTTTTTTATACGTATTTTAACGACTTAAGAATGATGGTGAAATCACAATTTGCCCGATCAGCGCTGCGCTCGGACAAAAAAATCAAAAATATCCCCCAATTTGCTGTGTAAAACCACCTTGGGGAGGCCTCGATATTAAACAAAGATGTTAAAAAGCACATAATGTGATAGCGTTGCACTCCCTCGCTACGCTGCGCTCGGACAACGATAAAAAGACACGATAAACGTAGCGTTGCGCTCATGCGTAAAAAACGCAAAATTGCTGACTTCCAAAGGCCATAACTTCAAAACCAAGTCCTACCGACAAATTATGATTGTACCATTGTTCTTAAATAATTAAAACAAGTATGTTCCAAAAAAAACAAAATCAAAAAATTTGCATGTGGTGGTAAAGTGCATTTTAGCCCTATAGGTTAACTCAGTTAAGTTAAAACACACTTTAAAAAAAAGTTATTTTGTTTATACAACGCTATCATACTTAATTTTTTACCAACCCAAAACTAAATAATAGACTATAGTGTTTATACTTTATACAGTACTAGCTCTCCGAGCGTCGTTGGGGGAGACCCCCAAACCACCCAAGTTGGCGAAGAGTTGTAACCGATGTCGGAAGCTGCAGTGGTCTTTTGGTCTGGTCGTCGGTCTCGGGCCGGTTGGTGTGTGATAAGGAGATCTGGTGATAAGGAACTGTGATATGGTTAGGACCACCACGGTTCGACGTGGTAGCCCGAGTTATGCCGCCGGAAATTCGAAATTCCGTAAAAAAAATTATATAGCCGCCGCGATTTTTTTGGTGTCTAGCAGGTCAATCACCTCAGTTATCCGGGTAGGCAATCCGACTTCATCGGATAGCGGACAATGTGGGACGGCCGGGTCACGGCATCAGGTATGCAATCCAACTGCGTCGGATCGCTGACAACGTTCTTTACTGCCGCCGAAAACGCAACATTACGTGAAAAAAAATTTAAAAAAATTCGGGCGTCCATGCAAATCATATAGCTGCAGTATTTTTTTGGGTGTCTAGCAGGTTAGTCACCTCGAATGATTTTCGCCGTAGTAATAGGGGTAGGCTATTGTTACGAACCCCTGTTTATAAATTATTAGTAATTAGCACAATAAGCACCTTTTTTGCAATGCCCGTCGACCCAATAACGAAATACCGAATGAGCGTCGCCGGCAGTCGTATTTTATATCACACACAGGACTCATGCGAATGCATATTCGATAAAAGTATTTAGTTAAGTAAATCAAAGACTAATTATTTATTACCTAATAAGATCCTCCAGGAATCAATCTTAAAATAATATAGTTGTTTCCTCATCGAAGACGAACTTACAAACCCGCAACGGATATAACCGAAAAGGGAATACAACACTATCCGACTTTGTCAATTTGCGACGGCCGGGTCACGTCATCAGGTACTGCGTCGGATCGCGGACAACGTTCACTACTGTCACCAAAAAAGCAATAAAAAGTAATAAATTACGTTAAAAAATTTTTTTAAATTTCGGGCGTCCATGCAAAGTGGGTACTAATCAATAAAATATATTAGTTTTTATCTTTAAATATAAATACAAAGTTCTTCGTAAATATACGTTTTTTTTCTGATAATATTTTCTATACATCTTCAAACTTATAATCTTTATAAACTTAAATGTTTAATTAAGCACACAAATTGTGCAGTAATTTAATGTACTGTAGGTATACTACTATATAGGTACAGCATTGTTCATCGACAATGTTAGTATGTATATTTATTATTCATCAACTAAGCACACAAAGTGTTTAAGATAGTTGCTATGAGTATAGCCTATATTGGTGGTTAAATATTTAATTAAACACACAACCAGGATGGTCTAATTTACTGAATTGGGGCTATAGTGGTTAGGTTATGTCTTCCTACAAATCTCCCAACCAAACTCCAATATGACACGTTGATCCTCAACTCAAAATAATTTGCTAATTTTTCAAATGTCATTGTAACAATATAGTAGTTGCCTTATGCCTTGTATTAAATTTTCAAGCTTTTTTAACCATCAAATAAAGTTTTATTGACATTCATAGAAAAAAAGGTGCATAAGTGGATGTCGCTCTGCTGTACAGTAGGTTACAAGTGGGTCACTGTAATGGATGGTGTTAAATTTGAATTCAATGATATAAAATCATTGTATAAGAAAAACTATTCTGAGCGAAAACGGTCAGTCAGCATATGATATAACCAAGTACCTATATTTGATGATATTATTGTGAATAAAGTAATTTATATAATATAACCTATTAACGTGGAGCCTTGTTTTAAATTTTCAATCCTTAGCCATAAAAGTTAAACATTTTATACATTTTTAACTACAAAATAATTAATAAATTATAAATTTGATAAATGTTGTCAAAATTTGAACTTCAAATGCTTAGGTATAAAAAAAAAAATTTAATATTTTTCAACTGCTATTAGAACGATATATCAGAAGCCTTATATTAAATTTTCACAATTTTTTACCCAACAAATAAAATTTTATTGATATTTATAGAAAAAAAAACTAAAAAAATTGAAAACTTACAATGTCCGTAAACAGCTAAAAAAGAGTCAAAATATTTTCAAAATATTTTATGGTGTATAGAAAATGCTAATATAAACATTCAGTGAAATTTTCAAGTATCTACAGTCATTCGTTTTTTAATTACAATAAAATAAGAAAATTGTTACATGAGAAATCGAGTGAATATCAAATGTTGTAAAAATATAAATTTCAGACGCTCATAAAAATTTAATTTAAGTTTCCTGAAGACATTTTTTTTTTTTAGATTCTGAGTGAAACGATGAATGTATTGATTTTACAATGATGTGTGTTTTTTTTTTTATTTTTTTTTTTTTTTATTTTTTTATTTTTGTGTCTGTGTACACGATAAGTAGTCGAAATAATGCTTCGATTTTCGACTTCAGTATCTTGTTCGATGGGAAAGTGAATATCGTTGGTGCATTGGGGAGGTCAAAATTTTAATTTCCCAGTAGTTTTCAAAAGCGATGTGAAAAACAAAAGAAAAATTAAGGAAAAACGGGAATTTTTACGCAAAATCGATTTTTAACAAAATCGATTTTGGTTATTGGTGTAACTCTAAAACAAATGACCGTAGATGCATGAAATTTTCACTGGTTGTTTATATTTGCATTTTCTATACACAATACAATTTTGAAAATAATTTGACTTTTTTTGAACTGTTTACGGACATTGTCAGTTTTCAGTTTTTTTAAATTTTTTTTCTATAAATATCAATAAAATTTTATTTGTTGGGTAAAAAAGCTTGAAAATTTAATAGAAGGCTCCTAGGTTATTGTTTCAAAGGCAGATGAAAAAAATTAAAAATCCTTAGTCACAGTTTTTTTTTATACACGTTTAAAGTTCAAATCTTGAAAAAATACGGAAAAATCACGAAAATTTGCAAATTATTTTGAGTTAGAAATTCATAAAAAATTTTCTTTTTAAATCTAAGATTTTAAAATCTAATACAAGATTCCTCATAAGTTTGTCTAACTTTATCAAAAAAAAAATTTCTACAAGAAAGTCAAATTAAATTTTTATGAGCGTTTTAAATTCATATTTTTACAACATTAGATATTCACTCGATTTCTCATGTACCGATTTCCTTATTTTCTTGTAATTCAAAAACGAATAACTGTAGATACATGAAAATTTCACTGAATGTTTATATTAGCATTTCCTATACACCATACAATTTTGAAAATATTTTGACACTTTTTGAGCTGTTTACGGGCATTTTCAGTTTTCAATTTTTTTAGTTTTTTTTTCTATAAATATCAATAAAGTTTTATCTGTTGGGCCAAAAAGTGTAAAAATTTAATACAAGACTCCTGATATATTTTTACAATAGCAGTTGAAAAATATTGAAAATACATAGGCACAGTTTTTTTTTATAAGCATTTAAAGATCAAATTTGGACAGAATTTATCAAATTTATAATTTAATAATTATTTTGTAGTTAAAAATTTATAAAATGTTCAACTTTTATAGCTAAGGATTGAAAATTGAAAACAAGGCTCCACGTAAATAGGTTATTTATAAATTACTTTATTCACAATAATATCATCAAATATACTTGGTAATATCATAGGCTGACTGACCGTTTTCGCTCAGAATCGTTTTTCTTATACAATGATATTATATCATTGAATTCAAATTTAACACCATCCATTACAGTGACCCACTTGTAACCTACTGTACAGCAGAGCGACATCCACTTATCCACCTTTTTTTTTGATGAAGGTAGAAAAACTTATGAGTAATCTTAAATTATATTTTCAAAATCTTAGATTTAAAAACAAAAATTGTTATGAATTCTCAACTCAAAATAATTTGCTAATTTTCGTAATTTTTCCGTATTTTGTCAAAATTTGAACTTTAAATGCTTATAAATAAAAACTGTGACTAAGGATTTTTAAATTTTTTCATCTGCCTTTGAAACAATAACCTGGTAGCCTTCTATTACATTTTCAAGCTTTTTTACTCAACAGATAAAATTGTATTGATATTTATAGAAAAAAAAACTAAAACAGCTCAAAAAGAGTCAAAATATTTTCAAAATTGTATGGTGTATAGAAAATACTAATGCTAATATAAACATTCATTCAAAATTTCATATCCCTAAGGTCATTTGTTTTAGAGTTACACCAAAAACCAAAATCAATTTTCTCGAAAACAGATTTTGCGTAAAAATGATCCTAAAAGGTGATGACAGACACAAAAAAAAAAATAAAAATAAAATAAAAAATAAATAAAAAAAAAAAAAACACACATCATTGTAAAATCAATACATTCATCGCTTCGCTCAGAATCTAAAAAAAGAAATATACTTAACCCTTTATACATTTAAAATGGCATTCAACATATGTATATTGGCAAAAAAACATACAAAAATGTTTAAATTACACAAATACACAATATTATACATATAATATAGATACTATAGACTATAGTAATATGTCAACCACAGCACTCATTTTCCATTTATGATTTCCAATTAAAAATATTACAATTATTTTAGAAGCCCTACCAATTTCATTTTTAATATATTTAGTGAACAGTTAATGTGTTATAATATAATATGAATATTGAATATATGTAAATTATTTAATCACACAGAGCAAATGTCTAGTAGAAAATAAATTAAAAGAGTCGAAGTTCTGAATACTTATAAAACGTACCTGTATTCCGGTATTCGTATATAATTTTATATTATTATGCGTAAAATAAATAGACAATAGATGTCATAAAATAATAAACGATCGAAACGCTACTCGAAATGAAAGCGGTTAAAGGAGAAAAAACGTATGATTTCACGATTTTATAATATTAAATAATTATTACGGTCGACGTTTTCTACCAGAAATCTTACTTCAAATGAAAAATGACAAGAGATATTTTTTGTTGTAGTTTAGATTTTGTTCCTTACGGTTTAAAGTTCGGAAAATGTAAGCAATTTTTGAGCTATTTATAGACATTTTAATTTTGGGAGTTTTTTTGTTGTAATTCGGTTACAAACATTCGTAAAAACTTGAAATTTGGGTTGTTTAGTTATATTGTCCATACCTAGACATGGTAAAATTTTCAAAATATTTAAGCGTCTTATGAGCTTTTTCTTTTATTTTATATTTTTTTTCATTTTTATGATATTTCCTAATTATAAAATTATAATTATATAATTTACCTATTTATATAAATCGTTCTTAAGCTGTTCTTAAAACGCTTTGTTTATCACCGTAGAAACGAATAAAATTAAATAATAAAGATTCCCTCGTCCGCTAAGAATCGTTTTTTATCGAATGCAATCGTTGCATTCAAATCGAATACAGTAAAATACTAAAATTACACTATACTGTCCGTTGCCCGAAGGGATGATAGACAAACATCCACCACCGAAATGACCTGACCTACTTTTTATTTATTAGATCCTATTAGACTTTTTTATGTCAATGTTTTATTTTTATTACTTTTTTCGATATGTATAATCCCATTTCATCATGTGGGATATTGCATTAAAAATTATTTCTAAAAAAGTTTTAAAAAAGTTATTTTATTAAAATAACTTTAAATTAAAGAATTTTATTATTTTATATTAAATTAAATGTAAGTATAATTTTTTATCACGCCTGCACCGAAAGTTTAGTTTTCAATAACAACTGAAGCATTGGAAAGTAACCTTTTTCCGTTCAGCAGGCTGTAAAGTGGGAATCCTCATAGTGCCAGGTGTTAAAGTGCAAATCTCCAAAAGTGCCGGGCGGTAAAACGGAAATCCCCAAAAGTGCTAGGCACGCATATCACTCGTATTCCTAAAAACAACCAGACACTGAACTTTTTATCACTGTCCTTACAAGACATTAACGTTTGGTTACATCTTATATTAATATTAAAACCTCCTTAGGGGTAGCGCTCACCAAAGTAACGTGACGCGTGATCTGACGCGTGATATGACCAACTAGTAACAAGTGATTTGTTTGACTTACACCAAAATGACGTGATTTTCTAATGACAAATAATTTCCAATTTTTTTTTCATTTCCCATCATGTCGTCTAAGGATGAAGACGTTCTTGCTGCAGTAAATTTAGTAGATTATTTAAATTATAATCAAGGTTCTATAGTGCGAAAATACTGGGTCCATCCATTTTGGCGTAAAAATTG
Source organism: Metopolophium dirhodum (assembly GCF_019925205.1). Taxonomy (NCBI): domain Eukaryota; kingdom Metazoa; phylum Arthropoda; class Insecta; order Hemiptera; family Aphididae; genus Metopolophium; species Metopolophium dirhodum. The sequence goes on from NC_083560.1 coordinate 101,627,955, forward strand.
CTATTCTCGTGGTCTATACTCTGTGTTTAAAGAGCTAGATGATCCAGATCGTTTTAAAAGTTTTTACAGAATGGAAAAATCGACATTTGAAGAGTTAGTTAGGTTAGTAGGACCAGAAATCCAGAAAAAAGACACCAATTATAGAAGAGCAGTGTGCCCTCAAGAACGATTACTTATCACACTTAGGTAAGTAAAACAAAACATTTTACCAAGTTAATTCTTATTCTATTAATTTTAATTAATTCTTTAAATGAAAGATATATTATTTAAAAATTAATATGATATATTGTGTTGAATACAAATAATGCTGCACATTTAGGTTATAAAGATTTACCATACCAGTAAATAAAATAATATATTTGAATTATATTCAGTTTATTAATAAATATTATTATATAACATAATTTATTCATAAGCTAAACATTTTTTGTTTGAGTAGATAAAATCAATATTTGTAGACTTGTAGTTATGAAGTAAATATGAGCAATATGAAAAACAAAATAAAAATAATTAAACAACCCTGTAATGAATAAATGTTATTAATTAAATAATGAATAAATGTTTAAAATACTTGTATAATAGAATTAAAAATTTTCGTATTATATTATTATATTCTTAACTCTTAACATTAAGTTATAAAATGGATAGGTGTATATGCCCTTTTCAGAGAGCTCCTGTGTTTGACGTTGATCTTGTGGTGAAAATACAGGTGTTTGGCGTTGATCTGGTGGTGAAAATACAGGTGTTTGGTGTTGATCTGGTGGTGAAAATATGGGTGTTTGACGTTGAACTAGTGGAGATAATGAATGTGGCGATTGATGTTGATTATGAACTGCAGAAACTGTGTGCTCACTTAATATGCAACTATCTGCATTTATCATTTGAACCTTATAACGCCTTTTCTGGTCTAGGGTCATCAATTTCATGTCTGCCAACAAACTTTTTAAAAAGCATAAATCCATGTCTTCTTCGGTATCAGTTTTCTTCTTCTTGGAAAAGAACTCGAGGGCAGCCTTGTTGACATCTGATAAAAGAACTGGCGCGAGTTTTTTTTTATTTTTATTTATATTAGCACTGGATGTAGATGGAGAATATAAATTATCTTTTTTTGAATTTGGATCAGCCAAATTATCAGAACTTTGATCAGCCAACTCATATTCATCGGCGTCTTGGTCATCACTGTTTTCAAGATCATTTTCGCTTAAATTTTCGTTGACTGGTATATTTCCTAAGCAAACAATTAAAATAGTTGTAATAAAGTATGTACTGCAGGTTATATTGCAGGTATATTTTTATTTTACTAACCCGTTTGTTTACGTGATTTTGTAAATGGCTTTAAAAAATTCAGATACTCTGCCAAGTAGTAGGGTCTTTTAGGTTTTGCACCAGACCCAGATGGTAATTTATGTTTTAAATGTCTGGTATAACATGCCCGAAGATTCTTCCACCTTTCTTTACATTCTGATGCTTAAAAATATTTACAAACATTTTATGAAAAATTTCATCTTGTATTAATATTAGATTCTAAGCATATGTATTGATTTTACAATGATGTTTTTTTTTTTTTATTTTTTTTTGTTTGACTATTATCACCTTTAACTATTTAGGACACTAAAAATTCTTGTAATGTCTGTAAAAAATAAATGTAATTATATATTTTTTAGATTTTTTGGTTACAGTATGAATTATTTAAGATAATCTTTGTTTTAAATTTTCAACTTTTAGTTATAAAAATTGAACATTTTATAATTTTTTAATTCCAATAATTGATAATTTTTGAGATTATGACAAATTTTGTCAAAATTTGAACTTTAAATGCTTATAAAAAAAATCGTACATACAATATAAATATACATCATTGTAAAACCAATACATTCATCGCTCCGCTCAGAATTTAAAATAAGGAAAAATTATATATAATTATATTGGAACATATAACATATAACATTAATAAAATTTGTTCACTTGTTTTGAGCTGAAAAATTGAAAAATTATTTTATTATTTAGATACTTCGCTGGCGAATCATCAATGAAGGCTATTTCATACTATTTTTTAAGAGGTGAAACTACTGTGAGAAATATAGTGGAAACTATTAGCGAATCGTTGTGGAGTGTATTACAACCGTTATACATGCCAGTTCCTACTAAAGAAATTTGGACTAATGTGGCTGAAAGATATCAAGAACTGTGGAATCTACCCAACTGTGTCGGCAGTATTGACGGCAAGCATATAAGGATTAAAGCACCAGACAATTCAGGATCAGCATTCTATAATTATAAAGGATTCTTCTCTATAGTATTAATGGCAACGGCAGATGCCGATGGAAAATTTATAACAATAGACGTTGGAGAATATGGCCGCAATAGTGACGGACGTGTTTTAAAAGAATGTGCTTTTGGTAAAAAATTGCTGAAAAACCAACTCGATTTGCCTGAACCATCAACTTTACCAGGAGAAGAATATGAACCACCATATGCATACTATTTTGTTGGTGATGAGGCTTTCCCTCTCATGAATAATTTATTGAGACCTTACCCAAGGAGGCAATTAACAAATGCAAAACGTATCTTTAACTACAGGTAATTTCAATAAGTTATAACTTATAACTATAAAAAATGGGGCAAGTAGTAACCGTTCTACTGTTCAGTTGGTGTTATTTGGCTCCAATATAACTTACTACTATTCTTGTATATAACTTTTAAGCCTTAATTATAAAAATTTTATAAATTTTTAACTACAAAATTATTTGCCCATTTTATTATAAAAATATTTTATTTATTTTTCAAATTTGTACCTATATTATTATAGACTTTCTCGTGGACGTAAATCAATAGAATGTGCTTTCGGAATGATGACATCAAAATTTAGAATATTGAAAAGCCCAATATGCCGTAAAATTGAAAAAGTTGATACTTTAGTAAAAGCAATATGCGTTTTACACAACTTTATACGTACACACGATGGTATTTTTTCAACTTCCACAGATCTACAAGAATTTTCTACAGGATATAGTGGTGAAACTCAATTCAACTCACAAGAAAATAGAAATAGAACAAGACCATCTAATGTTGCAGTAGAATCGAGAGATAGATTATGCTATTATTTTTTAAAACCATATGCATCACTGCCTTGGCAAAACAATTATGCTATTTAATTATTTAATCTTATATGTGGCTAATATAAAATGTTGTCAATTATGAATAAATATAATACGTATTGTAAAAATACATACATTTAATGTACAATATAATTTTGGTTTAATATCTACTGTTTTTAATAATTTAGTAGTTTAACAAATTACTTACCTGTGGCTCCAATTTGTTTTTCAATATTTCCCCAAGCTTTATCTTGCGCAACTCTACATGAGTATTCTTTTGTATTATAATCATAAATACATTTATGATTTTCAATGAATTCAACGAATTTTATGTTTAATTCAGGATCGTCCTTCATAATGGAACTGTTAAAAATTAATTAAATTAATATATAATATTAATGTATTAATATATTAAAAACAAAATTGCACAACTTTGTAGGTTGTATGCATAGTATATTTTTTAATGAGTATTAATAAGTAGGTACTTACTTGTATAATTGTAAACTTGTATATCTACTATAACTTTAGTATACTTAAAAACTTAAAAACTTTGTATACTGTACGTCGTCACTCCGTCGAATGCAATTTGGAAATTATGCATTTTCATGTGACAAATGACAAAAAGTAGTGCACGCGCTATTTTTTGAGCGACAAGCAACAACAATATTTAAACATGAAATTACATGTCGATTTGGTGGGCGCGATAAAGTGATTTTTAGTTGTAATTGTATACAAAAGTACATGATATGACACGTTACTAACACGTCACTTGTCATATCACGCGTCAGATCACGCGTCAGATCACGCGTCACGTTACTTTGGTGAGCGCTGCCCCTTACATAATGCGCAAACATTTTTTTGTCACGCCTGCACAGAAATTTTAGCGTTGGATCCCAAAAAGTGCCGGGTGGTAAAGTCGAAATACTCTTAATTTTTTTGAAATTCCATATTATCGATCCGTCATAGGTTTTTAGTTTCCGGGATATACTGTCCGGATAAATAATTTCCGGGATTATACGTGAATAAAAAATCCGGAAATACATACATTCCGGACAATTACAGTCTTATGTTTTTTTAGATTCTGGTCATACAATACGGTCTGGATAAGTACATTCCAGGTTTATCGGAACGGATGAAGACGTTTCAGAATTAAAATATTCCAGAATTATACGTTCCGGAAAAATCTAGGTTTTTAGATTCCGGACATAATATACGTTCCGGAATTTATACTTTCAACAGTAAATTTTCCGAAATTTATGACCTTCCTAAATAATGTATCAAACCGTTGTGGAGTGGTAGGTAAGCCGGTAACTGGACGGATACCTACGGTATGTCGATTATGTCGATATTGATTCATAATAATTAGGTAATAATATTAATACATACGTATTCAGGTATTGTTTTAATACAATTTTGGACTTAAAGACTATTATATTATTGATAATTGTAAATTGTAATAATCGTTAAAAAAATTGTATGTTCGAAAGTAAATATGTTTATTTTTTTCTAGAATTTTAGGATGTTGTGTTGTATTTATTTATATTTTTGAATAAAAAACTCTCTTAAATTAAAATAATACTCTCGTTATTTTACTAGATTATTACTCATATAATTGAAAATCAAACTCGCTTTTTAACTCTAATTAACTATTATGCAGAAGTATGTTGCTATGAGTATATCCTATATTGGTGGTTAAATATTTAATTAAACACACAACCAGGTTGGTCTAATTTACTGAATTGGGGCCATAGTGATGGGCAAACAAAGTCCGAATTGGCTGATACTCCACAAGGGCCATTATAATACCCCCTTACAACTTCCTACCAAACTCCAAGATGACACGTCGAATTTCAGCTCCAAGTTAAAAGGACGCTACACCCGCATATTGTGTTGTCTCCGTCTTACAATTAATGTACAACATAGCAAAAAACTGTTTTGCCCGGGAAAGAACCGAGAAGGCTACAATCATAACTAAGAAACGAGATTTTCACCACATAAAAGGAGAACTTTGGCTGTGCAACGTTGTTTTTATTTTTTTGAAAGCATTTATATGAAAAAAGTTTTTCAAGTTTGAAACACAATCAATAATGGTTTTTGAAACAGGAAGAACTTTTTTTTATATAAGTGATATCAAACAATTAAAAACAATTTTACACAGCCAAAGTTCTCCTTTTTATGTGGTGAAAATCTCGTTTCTTAGATATGACTGAACCTTCTTGGTTCTTTCCCGCGCAAAATAGATTTGCTATGTTGTGCATTTGTAAGACTGAGAAAACGCATAGCGTCCTCTTAACTGTTGCAGAAATATCCCAAACCTAAAAACTTAATAAAGTGTTATGAAATTTTGTACACAGCATGTTGTACCGTATTTAAATACTGTAAAAATGTTGAGCCTCTAACTCGAAAACCCATGCAGTTATAACGCAGTTCAGAAATTTCTTCACATATTATGCAAATCAGGAATACTGTAATAGTACGGGACGGCGCTCACTGCTGAACTGCAAACTCTCAAATCCGTAATACTTTACCAACAGTTATGAAACTTTGTACACGAGTACATGGCACGATTTGTACCGTATCGTGAAAATGTTCATTGTCTACCGTGAAACCCGAAACAATTAAAAGTTGTAACGCAGTTCAGTAATATTGCACACATACAAATCGTGCCTACGCGGGACATGATAAGGACCCTGTATGTTTTGTTGCATTACAACATTTCTAGGGCACTTACTAAAATAAAGCAAGGTATTACACCAGACAGTGACTTAGAATTTATAAACATCCCTGAATTTATGATTAAAATTAAAGGCTTGTCATGGCCTAAGGTTAGCCATTTTAGGTTTTTTAAATGTTGAATGTAGCATTTTTTTGTACAACTCAATAATTTTATAATTTATAATATTTTTATAGCATAATTATTTGAAATGCATTCTTATGACAACTGATCAAATATATATTGTAAATATGTTTTTAAGGATATTGAATTATCTGTCTACATAATAATGTGTCTAACAACTCTAACATAACATAGCATGACAATATGTCTATAGGTATAGCACCGTGTTTTACAATATATCAATAAATGCATATCAGTTAATGCTTTTTGTAAATTGTTTGTAACTCAAAGCTAGCTTTAAAAATTAAATATAATAAAAAATCCAATGCGATGCTCTAGATAATAATCGTACCTATAAATTCTATAAATGGTCCATTAACTCTATTTTTTAAACCAACTGAGCGAAACGTGATCTGCTTGGCTTGAAATGTGCTAGTTACGCACTTGTAAGACGGAAGCAACAAATGTCTGTGTAGCATCTTCTTAAGTACAGGGTATAATGTAGGTAGTGTTTGAAAATGTCATAAAATTTAAAATTGTAAAATATTTCAGTACTTTAATACATTTTTTTTTTTAAAAATAAGTTTTATATTTACATTTAATTGTAATAAATTATCTTCATAATGTTATGGTATATTTATACAATTATACCTAACCTTTTGTTCACTTATGTTTTTCTCTCTAATTCTTGAGCATAATAACTGCTGAGCTATAATAATTTAAATATTGGAAGCAAAATAAAAAAGGTGGGTAAGTGGATGTCGCTCTGCTGTACCGTAGGTTACAAGTTGGTCACTTTAATGGATGGTGTTAAATTTGAATTCAATGATGTAATATCATTGTATAAGAAAAACGATTCTGAGCGAAAACGGTCAGACAGCCTATTTACTAATTATATTTGACGATATTTTTGTGAATAAAGTAATTTATATATTTACATATTTGTATCTACAGTTATACGTTTTTGAATAACAATAAAATAACAAAACCACTACATCAGAGCAAACGAGTGAATATCCAATATCGTAAAAATATGAATTTCAAACGCTCATAAAAATTTAATTTGATTTGCTTGTAGACATTTTTTTTTTGATAAAGGTAGACAAACTTATGAGGAATATTGTATTACATTTTCAAATCTTAGATTTAAAAACAAAAATTTTTATGAATTCTCAACTCAAAATAATTTGCTAATTTTTCAAATGTCATTGTAACAATATAGTAGTTGCCTTGTATTAAATTTTCAAGCTTTTTTAACCAACAAATAAAGTTTTATTGACATTCATAGAAAAAAAGACAAATAAAATTAGAAACAGAAAATGTTCCTAAACAGTTCAAAACAAATCAAAATATTTTGAAAATTTTATCGTATATAGAAAAAGCAAATATAAACGACCAATGAAAATGTCATGTATATACGTTAATTTGTTTCAAAATTACACCAAAATCGATTTTGTCAAAAACCGATTTTTCGTAGAAATTCCCGTTTTTCCTTAATTTTTATGTTGTTTTTCCCAGCGCTTTTGAAAACTATTGAGAATTTTATAATTTAACCTCCCGAATGCACCAACTAGATTCACTTTCCCATCGAACAATAGATACTGTTCAAGAAAACGATGCAGTTTTACTGCCCCAAACCCGTGATAACAGACACAAAAAAAAAAATTAAAAAACTACACATCATTGTAAAATCAATACATTCATCGTTCCACTCAGAATCTAAAAAAAGAAATATACTTAACCCTTGGTAGGTATTATACATTTAAAATGGCATTCAACATATGTATATTGGCAAAAAAACATACAAAAATGTTTAAATTACACAAATACACAATATTATACATATAATATAGATACTATAGACTATAGTAATATGTCAACCACAGCACTCATTTTCCATTTATGATTTCCAATTATTTTAGAAGCCCTACCAATTTCATTTTTAATATTTTTAGTGAACAGTTAATGTGTTATAATATAATATGAATATGTATATGTAAATTATTTAATCACACAGAGCAAATGTCTAGTAGAAAATAAATTAAAAGAGTCGAAGTTCTGAATACCTATACAACGTACCTGTATTCCGGTATTCGTATATAATATTATATTATTATGCATAACATAAATAGACAATAGATGTCATAAAATAATAAACGACCGAAACGCTACTCGAAATGAAAGCGGTTAAAGGAGAAAAAACGTACGATTTCACGATTTTATAATATTAAATAATTACGGACGACGTTTTCTACCATAAATATACTTCAAATGAAAATGACAGGAGATATTTTTTGTTGTATTTTAGATTTTGTTCCTTACGGTTTAAAGTTCGGAAAATTTTAGCCCTTTTGAGCTATTTATAGACATTTTAATTTTGGGAGTTTTTTTGTTGTAATTCGGTTAAAAACATTCGTAAAAACTTGAAATTTGGGTTGTTTAGTTATATTGTCCATACCTAGACATGGTAAAATTTTCAAAATATTTGAGCGACTTATGAGCTTTTTCTTTTCTTTTATATTTTTTTTCATTTTTATGATATTTCCTAATTATAAATTATAACTATAATTATATAATTTACCTATTTATATAAATCGTTCTTAAGCTGTTCTTAAAACGCTTTGTTTATCACCGTAGAAACGAATAAAATTAAATAAAAAAAATTCCCTCGTCCGCTCAGAATCGTTTTTTATGGAATGCAATCATTGCATTCAAATCGAATACAGTAAAATACTAAAATTACCCTATCCTGTCCGTTGCCCGAAGGGATGATAGACAAACATCCACCACCGAAATACACCGACCTACTAAATTTTAGAGTTGGATCCCAAAAAGTGCTGGGTGGTAAAGTCGAAATCCTCTTAATTTTTTTGAAATTCCATATTATCGATCCGTCATAGATTTTTAGTTTCCGGGATATACGGTCCGGATAAATAATTTCCGGGATTATACGTGAATAAAAAATCCGGAAATACATACATTCCGGACAAATACAGTCTTATGTTTTTTTAGATTCCGGTCATACAATACGGTCTGGACAAGTACATTCCAGGTTTATCGGAACGGATGAAGACGTTTCAGAATTAAAATATACCAGAATTATACGTTTTTTTAGATTCCGGACATAATATACGTTCCGGAATTTATACTTTCGACTGTACATTTTCCAAAATTTATGACCTTCCTAAATAATGTATCAAACCGTTGTGGAGTGGTAGGTAAGCCGGTAACTGGACGGATACCTACGGTATGTCGATTATATCGATATTGATCCATCATAATTAGGTAATAATATTAATACATACGTATTCAGGTATTGTTTTAATACAATTTTGGACTTTAAGACTATTATATTATTGATAATTGTAAATTGTAATAATCGTTAAAAAAATTGTATGTTCGAAAGTAAATATGTTTATTTTTTTCTAGAATTTTAGGATGTTGTGTTGTATTTATTTATATTTTTGATTAAAAAACTCTCTTAAATTAAAATAATACTCTCCTTATTTTACTAGAATATTACTCATATAATTGAAAATCAAATTTACTTTTTAACTCTAATTAATTATTATGCAGAAGTATAATTAAAATATAAATCCAAATAATTTGAGAGGATTAGATGATGATTAGTTTCTGTTAAACACAATACAAATCTAAATTGATCACGTTTTAATAAAACATGGTATTTAGCATAATATTAAGATAAGACTATGATACTATATATTTTGTCATAAGAATATAACCTTCCAAGCTGCTTGTATGGTTTTTATTCACATAGTATTAATTTTTTTAAGGAAAAAATAAATAATAGATCAACTCTTTTCTGATTGAAATTAATTAATTTGTTTTTGTGTTCTAGATGGAATTTAATTATCTGAAAATATTCAGTTGTCCACGAGTTATCCATATTCCTGTGAAGTTGTTATTGTCCGCTGAAATACCCTAAACGGTCAACTATATTTTATCACCTTTGACATGTACTATCGAGTGCGTGGGCGTAACCATCTACACTACTATACAAACACACAGTACACACTCACGAGATCGTAAGACTACGTAACGATATGTCAATTAGGTTGCCAATAATTCGCTCCTTAATATATAGCCAGCACCGGGTGCCTTAATTAAAAATTACTAATAAAGAAAATCACAATAATGGTACTAAATTTACCAATTTAATTAACTCCAATTGCATATTGTAGTCTTGATGGAGGAATGTAACTTATTTAAAATGTGTAGGTACTATAAATTTAATTTTATCTGTGTATAACATAAATAATGTCTAATATAAATTAAATGTCATCTGTGTAAAATAAATATAAAATATAAATTATAATACCATATTGTTTACTACAACAAATAATATATTTAAACATTTAAATTAAATAAAAGTTATAAACAATTTGTTCAGATGCAACTGCCAATTATAACGAACATCAAGTACAATAATATTCCGAAAAAACATAATATGTTATAAACATAACACAACTGCCTTGACACATGCGACGTTTCGCATTAAAAATAAATTCAAAATTCAAAACAACCTAATTAAATTGTGTTCATTTATATTAAAAATTAATCAACTAGAATGATATATTATAATTAAACTTACAGCTTATTGTTTAAATATAATATTTGATTTTTATATTTCTTTGTACTTGTGAAAATGTTTTCTGAATATTAGTACATTATTAAAATATCTAAAACATTAATGTTTAAGTGGAAATGTTAAAAAGCTATATTTTGCTTATAATGTTATGAATAGAAACATAATTTTTTTACCATGATAATTTTATAATAATTTTAATGAATCTTTAAAAAATGTTATTATAATATTATTACTAAAATTTTAACATTGTTTGAATATTGAAGAAACATAATTTAGTTGTCAGGTCAATTTACATAAGAAATTTTTAAGACAAAGTACTTTTTTTTTTTTCTGCGTAGTGACTTTTTTTGAAATTAATAATATTAATTATATCTGAGAATAGGTGACACTAATAATAATAAAAAGAGAGTTTTCTTAAAGGTAATTAAGTGGTTTTATTTTACATGGCATAAAAACAACAAATAATATAATAGGTTTTTTTTTGGGGGGGGGAGGGGATAATAATAATATAAAATATCAGTCATGGGAATATGATAATTGGGGGCAACATGGCAAATACATTTGTATATAATACAATTTGGGGATTATGAGGATAAATCTGGATATATTTTAACATGACAGCTAATATTATGGTATTTTTGCGTTTAGGCTCCACTGGATACTCGTGCATTGCGCAAAATATGATTCATTTGTATAGTTTTCTGTAAGAAAAAATATTTTAATATTTGTTTGAATACAACGGACCGCGTTGCAAAAAATGGGAAGGTTAAGGGGAGAGTATACTTGACAAAAGGTGAATTGAGTTGTATCCAATGGATTGTCGTTTGTCGCTGCTACGCCCGCCAGGGCACTTATTGTTGTTGTTCAGGTAATTATGGTTGTACTATACGATGGCATCAAAATATATTGGATACGATGAAAAAACAGCCGAAAACGAGGTGCCGGTGTGGTATGCTTCCTCGGGTTGAGACTTGATGGAGCTGGTCAGCGGTCTCGGACAAAATGCATTGAGTATCCGAGTCATGTTTGGCTGGTTGAAGAATTTTCGTCGGCCGGGAGGACTTTGTACAATAACAGGGAAACAGCCATTTTGCCTTAAAAATAAAAATTCAAAACAACCTAATAAATTGTGATAATTTATATTCAAAATTAATAAACAAAAATGATATATATTTCATTTTAATTTATTTTGTTTTTGAAATGATTATGATTCGGTCAACATAATATTTGTGTAAAAATAGTATCTATTCTATTGTTTTAAAACGTCCCGAACTCAGTATTTTTCAACCGTTTAAATATAGAAAGATCCAGTCCAGTCTTGGTCATAAATCATAATTAAAATAGGGTGACCATACGTCCTGTTTTATACAGGATTATCCTTTATTTCGGCTTTGTGTATTGTTGTCCTGACAAACTAATCTCAGGACGCCTTTTGTCCCGTAATTTCAAGTCTGTCCTATATTAATCCCGTGTTTTGCCTTACTGTTAATTTATAATTTTTGAAATTTTTGAAATGACATTATTGAATAGAATAATATAAAAATCTATACTTTTCAATTGTATTTTTGTTTTTACCATTAGTAATGGCATCACATTGTTATCGACGACGTAAACCGTATGTATAATAGTATATTTACCGATCGGCGCGACCAGCTCATTATCAAATGTGAGCATATTGCGAAATAAATAAATATTAACAATAGCTCAATTATACCTCTATATGCCGTGCACAAGCGTCATCTTATCGGACAACAAAAAAATAAAATAAATACTTATTAATTTAAAAATATTAATTATTAAATTATTAAAATATAATAATATGATAGTATTGTTGTCCTGTATTTGATTTTTTTAAATATAGTCAGCGGTCACCCTAAATTAAAATGCACTGGTCCGGTCCGGTCCATAAAAATACGGACCAAACAGAGTGAAAATATAATGATAAATAGAAAAATCGTTTTAAAATGTTTCCGAATTGGTACGGTAATATAATTTACATGCAATTATACAATATAAACAATCCATTTCGGAGTTAAGAGGATGTCAACGCACTGTTTGTTTTCTCTATCTGACCCACGCGCAACATAGACAAAATGTCTTTGCGCAGAACCGTTTTTTCTATGTTTTTGTAAAATCACCCATTACAAAAAAAGATAGAGAATAATATTTTAGAGGGAATGACATATCGGTTTTATATTTTATTGTTATTTGACTTTGTATTCGACTTTCAAAATAAACAAAAAATGTTGTAAATTTAAATTATGTTTAAATTGTTTTAGAAAAATCGATATTTCATTCCCTCAAAAATATTATTCTTTATCTTTTTTGTGATGAGTGATTTTACTCTAAGATTACTAAAAAATATAGAAAAAACGATTCTGCGCACATGCATTTTGTCTATGTTGCGCGTGGGCTAGAGAGAGAAAATAAATAGTGCGCTGACATCCTCTAAAGCTACCGGTGGCGTAATTACAAATGTTTTATGGGTGGGTATATAAATTTCCCATACGAAATTGACAAATTCTCCCACGTAATAAATTACGCTGATAGCTATCACCGAATACAATGGAGTATACGCATTGCGATTATAGGCTATAGGTATATATACTAATATTATAATAATATGAGTTATAATTTCATATTTTGGAAATATACAATATATAGTTAGGTACTATGTATAATAATTAGTTAAATTGTTATAACTTATAATGCTTGAACTGCACAAATTCTTTTATTGCACTCGCACACTCATAGTTGCATATATTTCAATATAATATTATCATTTCCGTCGCTATCGTGTGACTATATATGTTATGTACATAACTTAGGTGTCATTGACCCGTGTTTGAGACAAATCATATTATTATTATGAAATATGACACTTATTCAGTGTCAATTTTTTGTGGTTGGATTTCTCTCATAATTGTTATTTATTATTATACATATTATTATTTTATTAAAAGTGTATAAAAAAACAACACAATAATGTGGCTGAAGTACCTATATTCAGCTGACCGAGTGGCGTAAGATATCATTATTATATATAGGTAATATAGGTGCTGATTTGAAGTGTAATTCCTTTATATATAATATTATACGTATGTGTAGTACAGTTAACGACTCAGATAATAAAGACTATAAAACTTCCAAGACGACTTTCTTGTAATAAATGGGAGTGGATATCAAAACTTAATTATAAGAGACGATTGACCATAATAAATGCGAAAAAGCATATGGATTTGTCAAAATAATTGCTTCAAACCCATGGCTATAGAACATACACACAGAAAAATAAATAAGGGGTTATATTTTTGTGCTTATTGAAAACTCGTAATTATATATTATCTAAAACAATAGGATAATGTTACAAACAAATCCATATAGTCTAATCTAATTAATCATATTTTGTTTGCATATTCGTCTGGAAAAAAAAATAAGAAATCGTATCGGTATCACGACTAAACGACTACAGCCCACATTGAACTCCGTTGTAAGGTTGTTCAATATTTTAATCTTAAACTTTTAAAATAGGTCTAAAAAAGACAATTTCAAGATTTTTTTTTAAAAACAATTTTACATTATTATTTAAAATAAATAAAAAATCCGGAGTTCAATGCGGGCTGTAGAATATAATATTATAATACATACCGTACCCCCTCCTAAATTGGTATTTGACAGTAGATTAGTGAAAAGTATTACAATTGAGGTGGCAAATAAAACATAAAATATAATTTTCAAATTTTATAATGAATAATTGCCGAAAATTCAGTAAAGTGGCACTGGGTCCAAATTCAATTGAAATAGAGATCATCGCTGCTTTTTCAAAATCAGTTGTATCTAATATAAACAATCATTAAACAATATACGAGTGACAATAAAGATAAACGTGATGTTATCGGAATCGTCCAATGTTACACTATTAGTACATTAATACCAATGTTACGCTATATTAGTAAAAATAACAACAAAAAAAAATTGAATGATTAATAGGTATATGCTTCGAAATGTAGTTGCCACAAATTTACAAGTGTCTACTCGTATAATGTATTGTGTAATTTGTCATATCTCATAGCTCGTAATAATAATAATAATTAGGTAATAATTAATATCTTTATAAATTATTTGGCGTACAAATTAACACATTATAATATACTAACAAGATAATATGTCGTTGCACTGCACACTACAAAAATATTAAAAAATATTAACAACTAAGCAAAGAACCGTGACGCTCATGCATATCACATTTCCATAGACATGTTTACTTATATGTCTATGATTAGTACTATTATTACCTATTATTAACATTATTAATTTTATATTCCTATCATGAACTAAGAAGAAATATATACTTCTTAGTTCATGATTCCCAATTTTTTGTTATACATTATCATAATGATTGTAATGTTGTCGTATATTGTAACAGGGCCTTGCCCGTTTAATACTTAATAAATAAATATATATATATATATTATAATATGATATATAAATATAAATAATATCATAAATCAATCATTTTGGGTGTCGTGAGAGAGGAGGTATTTCGTAAGATAATAACTGCGGTCTACGTCTATACGTTGGTCTTATAAATAAATCTATATTAAATATCATACCAACGCCAAAAAATAAAAACCTAAGTTTGAATGTATCTTGACAACTACGCCAATTGTTGTGGGGCTTTTTATAATTTTATCCTACTTTACTTCAATAGCTGATATATGATTTATACCGGACCACCGAACGATTTTTTTCGATCGTAACGACCTCGTTTATATTAAGATATTTATATTACCTATAACTTATGGTGAGAAGCTAATAAAAATAAAATTATTATACGTTAAGGCGCCTCTTCGTGGCTTATTAAAACAATATTTAGACAATTTATAATCTTGTCTTCATCGCCTGTAATCTTTATGTTAGTCATAATTGATTATTAGTGTGAGTGCGGTTCTATATGTGTAAAACATAAAATTATTATTTCGAAGATATTCGAACTCGTATCAATAACAATAGATTTCATATTTATCGTGTGCGGGCGAACGGCCACGACCATGTTCCATAGCACACGTACGCGTGCGCGTGCACAAGTCAACGAAAGCACTCTCGAAAAATATTTTTGTTCACTGCAGACGACAGTGAATAATGTTAATAAGCTGGCAAAAATGTACATACTTATAGTGATCCAATTTATATTGTGAAAAAATATTTGAATTCGTCAGCCTCTTTTCTGTGATTTGTAGGAAACAGATTTTGGACGTTTTGGATAGTTTACGTATTACGGTTCCAAATTACTTTACTTAATTTCTCAAAATTAACTTGCACTTTAATGTCTGTGCTAATAAGACAAAAAAATTAAAAAGTTTTTCCTACAAAACATAGAAAAGAGGCTAACGAGTTGAAATCAGTATTAAAAATTAAAATTGAACTACTAGAAGTATCAGTATGTTTATTTTTCACCAGCTTAGAGGTCTAAATGCATGAAAAATTCAATCGTTTAGAGCCGCGTCGACTCTTATAGTGGCTATATAGTATAAGGGGCAAACTTTAGACAGCTATATCATCTCGTCCCCCGTGGCCACTGTGTCAGTCGTATTAACTCGTAAATTATTATTAATGATTATTTTTGTGAGTGTGGATTCCTTACCCATACTGCAGTTGCGGGTGGACGAGGCGACTACATTATAATATTATAGAACACGACACACGTACGCACATCTAAAGCGGCACATGTCATCGAAAATATTTTTGTACTTACGTGAGTACGCGGCAATAAATTATGCTAATAAGCTGGCAAAAAATCAACATAGTTTTAGTCTAATTTTAATTTTGAAAAAAAAATTGAATTCATTAACTTCTGTTCTAGTTTTTATGTTTGGTAGGTAAAGGAGATAGATTTACGATATTTTTGAAAGTTTATGTACTGCAGTTCCAAAAGAAATTACCTACATAACTTATAAAAATGAATATCTATATGTATAGGTACTAGGTATAGGTACTTTAAAGGGCCAATGAGATAAAACATTTAAAAGTTTCCCTACAAAGAAAAGAGGCAAACATAATATTCAAATAATTAGTATTCAAAATTAAAATTGGAATACTAGAATACCTAGTATATTTATTTTTTTGTCAGCTCATATAGGTCTAAATGCATGAAAAATCCAATAGCTTAGAGCCACCATCCCCCTTAAAAATATTTAAGATATATCATATAATATGTAGTCATTATTTTTTTTATAAGGATTTAATGTTCAAATCTCATATAGACAAAACTCATCAAAATCTCAAAATTATGCAAACTTTTTTAGTTCAAGAATGACAAGATTTTTAATTTAACTATACATGTATAATATGTACTATAATACTTGTACTAAATTATATGGTTGACAGGGTTGTTATGTTTAAAACATAAATTAAAAATATTTGTTTTAAACGTTTTGTTAATCATTTAAAACAGTGTACAATTCAAGGACATTTTCTATAAATATCAATAAAATGTTATTTGTTGGGTTAAAAAGCTTGACATTTTAATACAAGGCTCCTACTATATAGTTACAATGACGTTTGGAAAATATTAAAAATCCTTAGTCACAGTTTTTATTTATAAGCATTTAAAGTTCAAATATTGACAAAATACGAAAAAATCACGAAAATTAGTTGAGAACTCATAAAAATTTTTATTTTTAAATCTAAGATTTGAAAATGTAATACAAGATTATCCATAAGTTTGTCTACCTTTATCGAAAAAAAAAATGTCTACACGAAAATTAAATTAAATTTTTATGAGCGTTTGAAATTCATATTTTTACAACATTTGATATTCACTCGATTTCTCGTTATTTTGTTTTAATTAAAAAACAAATTACTATAGATACTTGAAAATTTCACTAAATGTTTATATTAGCATTTTCTATACAAGATAACATTTTGAAAATAATTTGACTCTTTTTGAGCTGTTTACGAACATTGTCAGTTTTCAATTTTTTTAGTTTTTTTTCTATAAATATCAATACAATTTTATTAGTTTGGTAAAAAAGCGTGAAAATTTAATGCAAGGCTCCTGATATAATGTTACAATAGCAGTTGAAAAATATTAAAAATACATAAGCACAATTTTTTTTTATAAGCATTTGAAGTTCAAATTTTGACAAAATGTATCAAATTTAAAATTTAATAACTATTTTGTAGTTAAAAATTTATAAAATTTTCAATTTTTGTAGCTAAGGATTGAAAATTTAAAACAAGATTCCACGTAAATAAGTAAATATATAAATTACTTTATTCACAATAATATCATCAAATATACTTGGTAATATCATTGGCTGCCTGACCGTTTTCGCTCAGAATCGTTTTTCTTATACAAATACAATGATATTATATCATTGAATTCAAATTTAATACCATACATTACAGTGACCCACTTGTAACCTACTGTACAGCAGAGCGACTTCCATTTACCCACCTTTTTTTTTTGTTTATTTTGAAAAATGAACAAATACAGTAACTCTGATGGTTGACAATTTGACATTACTATATGACCTATGTTTATAGTTACAAATATTTTAAAATTGATTATAGTTAGTTACTCTTCAATATTTTTATACCAACCATTTTATATGGTTAAATTGTTTTGAGTGTTATGTATACAATTATAACGGTCGCTACGTGCGATTATCAAAAAATGTTAAGATAATTCTTAATAATTTCGTAAGTTAATAGGGATATACCACGATAGAAAATATTCATATAAAATAGATTACACTATAACCAAAAACACGCAGTGCTTAAAACATAATATAGGAAAGTGGACTGTAGATTAGATATAATTATATACAAATTTCGATGAGTAACCTCGGGACCAGCGACAAGTAAAAGGTCTGCCTTGAACCCTTAACCCAACCCGGCAGGAAGTCACAACAAAACCTAATATAAAGTATAATCAGATATAATTTTAAAAGCGTATAAAAGTTATAAAAATGACTTGGAAGTTAGCATTGACTTTTTAAAAGGAATATAGAGCATAATAAATTGTACATGATTTTAACATTCCAATATTTTTCAGTAGGTCAATTATCTATAATATATCTATATCATAAATTCGTAATTATAATTCTAGAGTCCAATCTTAAACATGGTAGGTATTGTTAGGAACCACTGCTAAAATAAATATTTAAAATAAATATAATAATATAAGATATTAATCGATCAGAAATATTGTGCAGATAGGAACTCGCAAGCAGATTGCCTGGATGGCTTAAAAGTAACAACCAAAAATGTTCAAGTACTTTTAAGTCCGATGTTTTGTACCTATAGGTATGCAACGTAAATATCATAAAATATAATATTGTCCCCCCGATCCACCGCTTATCAAGCCCACTACTGATCATACTACGGCAACATTCACTCTCAATCACGATATCATATTATTAAAATTAAAGCACGTTATTACTAATTTCTAGTCGCGTAACAATGATTTAAACAAATAATAAGGTATCAACAAAAAATTAGTGATATTCCAATAAAAACACTCCGCCAAACTCCGTGTAAAAAAAAACGCTAATTAGGTATATACAAAATCGGCTCTAAAAGTTATGATATTTATAGCTAAGTCTTTGAACTATAGATATAATTTATGTTAAAATAATCTGCTGAATAATATTGAACTTAGCTTGGTGACGTAAGTTAAAAATTTCAAAATACTATTGCATAATGAGTACATATACTCGCTATAGGTAGGTACTATCATTGAAAAATGTACAGTGTATATTACTATAACCAAGTCTCTTAAAGTCACCAAGCTAAATTAAATTATTTAGCAGACTATTTTAACATAAATGATATCTACAGTTCAAAGACTTAGCTATAAAATTATAATACAAATTTTAAAGCCATTTTTTTTCTCACATGGAGTTTAGCGGAGTGTTTTTGTTGCAGAGATATACAAGATATATTGAATTTTAAATCACACCATCGTGTTAAGCACATAAAAATACTTAGGATTATGAAAAACAAAACTCTGAAATAATATCGTAAGTTATTAAAATTATTATGTAAATCAAACTACTTTTACACGTAAAACATGGACGGTTGCTCACTTGTCCGCTCTATGACTGTCTGACTATCTGGATAAATAATAATTTTTTTGACTTCGGATTTTTACAAAAACATTTTTATTATTTTATCACAATAATACATCAGTATAAACTTAAAATTAAAAAAAAAATGTTGTGTTGTAACTTTAAAAGAGGGCGGAATTTTCAAAATACTGATAATATAATATTGTTAGGGGCGGCAAAATTTGGTTTTGCTTAGTTCACTATTTTCGCCTGAGCTGGCCCTATGTATGTTTGTCCACTCTATTTCTCGAGAACGAGCTAAACGTACAGAAATAAACAAAATATAATAATCTGAATCAGGATAAGCTCTAATTTATTGTGCATGACGAAGAGCTTTTTCAAAAATTTGGTTGGTCGCCGCCGCAGCGCATTACGCGCGACGTGTATCATTCACGGAGGCGGCGGCGCGGGGTTCGTATAACATCGTCTGAATGACAGTCTAGTATTTGACTCATATTGACTGTAGACTGTTTAATGTTCATTTAGTAGTCCAAAACTCCAAAGTAAACAGTCACTTTATCTAAAAATTAGATTTACAAATAAATTGGTAATTTTGAATATTTCCAAAAACAATTTAATACAAAATATATACAATTTCTAATTTGAAATTGTCAGTTTATATAAAAAAAAAATGTCATGTTCTAGATACTACTCTATAGTAGATACCTACTTGTAACGCAAAATTCTTATATATATAAAAAAAATGTTAAATTATTGATTAGAACAAAAGTTATTTCATTTGTCAGGTTTTGCTGTTACATTCTATATAATATATTATGTTATACCTAACTTATAAAGTATGATGTGATTTAAACATTATTTTTACAATAAGTTGTAATATATTATTATTAAATTTAAATTTAAAATTAATTTAATTAATTCAACAAAAAACACAAAAAAAAAAATGATTACTTTCAATACCACACTTGGGAAATATACGAGTATTTATATTATATTGATACAATTATAACTGTTAGGTACCTAGTAAGATACCATTCCCTCCTATGTAGAATCTAAGACCTACGTTACCTACTTAGATAATATACCAAATTATAACACGTTTAATATAATTGGTTAGGTGAGTTTATGACTTCAGACTAATTTATATTATATACTTTATATACCTATATAATATTATAAAGTGTCCATTTTTCTACTTTTAATGTTCTACCATATAAAGTAAGGCTATAATAGAACCATAGTGCAATAGGAACCTAGTTCTAAAAGGTACTATATAAAGGTATTATGTAAATGTCATAATGTAGTTGACTCATGAGTGATTTGCTTAGAAATAAGATACAGGCCACTTAAATCATGTTTTAAGTATTTTTATTTTACAATTTAAAAATAAAAATCTTATCGTAAAATAGGTAATAAAAATGTGAAAACCACGATAGAAACAAAATTTAAAAATATGTAATTGTTCCTGTCATTCTGTCTCTGGCATAAAATTGAAATTAAATAAACTGCACCTTTTCGCATCAAATGAAATCACAACAAAAAATATATTTAGAAATGTAAAAATATTCATTGAAAAACCAATTTTAATAAAAATTACACAATGTATTATAAAAATTATAAAAAATATTCTATTATAAAAAAATGTTATAAATATGAAGTTAAGAACAAAAATAAATAAACTTTTAACTAAACATACACAATTAAATATTATACCGGGTAATTCTTTTATCATTTAACACTCTTTATTTTAAAAAATATAAATGTTTTTGAAAAAGAATAATTTTTAACTATGACAACATACAGTTTTATTTTCATATTCCAAAGCTGAAGTATTTGAATACACACAGGGATGGGCAAGATGCTCAAAAATCGATACTAGATACTAGTACTTGGATTTGGAGTATTGAGGTACTAGATACTCGATACCTACATTTTAAGTATTTAGATACTTGATACTCGATACATTTGAAAAAATTAGTCAAAGCCTATGACGCATAGGATTTTTTTTAAATTTTATTTATACACAATTAGGTAGGTTATGAATCTAGACAAATGCATTTAACTTTAAAATTCCAAATATTAGTATAAATATATTATAATAAGTCAATTAAATTAAATAAATAAATAATAATAAAAATAAATTATAGATAGGTATCATATCATATTCTTAAAGACGTAAAGTCCCATTCAACGTGTATGTGTGATGCGTCCCAGTACATAGATATAAGTTAATATGACTAATAGGTTGAAAAATAATTTCGTACAAGTTGTACTGCAATTAAATTATGGATTTATAAATTTAAATTCACCGTGTATATTATTTTACACATATTATAGTATTATATTAAAACATAGTCAAACAGTCACGGTTGGTAAATAGGCGAGTAAAAATTAATAAAAAATTAATTTTTCAAAGTATCGAGTATTTTTTAACAAAATTATTTTGTGAAATACTCGACACATATTCTAAAAATGTATCTCGATACAAGATACTCGATACTTCATATAACAAGATACAAGATACGTATCTTAGATACTGCCCAACCCATGATACACAAAATAGAATTTAGGACGAGTAGATTATGAGTTATTAGTTACAAGTATTTTAAGTTTTGAAGTGCACACAAGAGTAGAACGAGGTTACCCCACATTATTTTGGTCCAATACACCGCTCATCTCAACTTTAAAACTTTTTATGAGCCAACAATTGGTTCATAATAAAATAATCACCTAGTGTATATTTATCAAAGGTAAAAATTAAATAACGGTATTAACAGAATGACTGTGCGGATTTTATTATACATCCATATTTAAACATATATTTCAACTAATTTATAATTTGTAATAATATAATAATTTATTATGATCATCTTTATATCAATAAGTAATCTATAAACATTTAAAATTAAAATGATTTCAAAGTAGTGTATTTGTATACATTTAATTAAGCAATACAACTACCTACCTATAATCAATTTGTTTATTAGAGATTATTTAAAATTGTAATAAAAAGTTAAAAGAAATAAAATTTGACTATTATTCTGTTATGAATGTTTATGAGACTTATCATAATTCAACTGTAAATAGATTAAATAAAATATATAAGTACCTAATAATATTGCTATCACATTTTTCCTTTATTAATGCCTCAAAGATAAAATTGTTTAAAATCAGAGGAGCATTTGACTTTATGGTGTGGTGGAAATTAAAAGGGCATTAACCATATTTATGAGTATTTTGAAATTTTATTTTTTATAAAGCTGTATAAC
Organism: Metopolophium dirhodum; assembly: GCF_019925205.1. Taxonomy (NCBI): domain Eukaryota; kingdom Metazoa; phylum Arthropoda; class Insecta; order Hemiptera; family Aphididae; genus Metopolophium; species Metopolophium dirhodum. The sequence continues at coordinate 101,650,841 of NC_083560.1, forward strand.
TTCAGATCGCAGAGATGATTATTTACCTGAAATACAACTACAAATCCCCATATATCTCATCTACTCAATTGAATAATTTATTCAATGCAAGACTACATTTAAAATATATTTTTTTTTTTTTTTTATTATTGAACTTAAGCTCGGCAACTATGGCCATTAGCTGTTGTAGGGGTTATGAACTGTGGTAGGAGTAAGGTTGGTATGGTAGGTTGATTTTACGATTGTTTTAACGGTTGTTACGGTAGGTAGCAAACACGTGTATGTGTGACAAGGTTTTTAACTACTGGTGGTCACCCATCCGGGAGCTAGTAGCTGTGGCCATTACTTACTCCAAGTCGCAATCCGCGACTGGTAGCAGCCAACGCGCCACGCCAAGCCACAATATTAAAATATATATTGTAACTAATTAAGTTAAATTATAAATTTATTACTCACTAAGTCAAATTAAATTAAATTATAAATATTTTTAACAAAATATATTAACTGCTTACTTTTTATTTGAGATGTGTAGGAACATGTTGGTATTTATAGGTATTCCATAACATTAATGTCCATTACAACACATTTATTGAGTTTAGTATTAGAGCTAAGAACTGCACTTCCTAAAATAAACAAAAATTGAAAAATATACATAACTATTAAATTAAATACTATACTTAAACTAAATTGAGACTAATAAGGAAAATCTTAGTACGTTAAAACTCTTTAGAGACTGATCATCATGCAATTATTTAGTATCTGTCTCAATACATTGACCTGAATTTGGAATTTATTTTGTAGTCTAAAAATATATTAGGTATACAGTTCAAACTAATGCTACATTACCTACCACTGGTATATTTTAAAATCATTTATTAACATTTTATCGTGTATCCAGCCCAAAAACATATTTATTTAAAAAAAACTATTATAAGTAATTTGAATAAGAATGAATATTATATTTCAAAAATAAACATATAACAAAAAGTAGAAAAGTAATCGTATTCCTCATTAGTATGTAGTTGATTAAAATCGACCAGATAAAATATTTTATTAATAGTGTGTATTAATAAATAAATAAATAAATCATTTTCTAACACATTACACATCATGAATTACTTACATAAACATTTAATGAAGACAATTTGTTCAATTACTAGTATATTACATGCTTCAGTATACTTTGGTATTTGAATCCAACATTTTTTTTTAGAATTTTTAATCAATTGTTTTTATTGGTTTGGAAGCTTATTACAGTACAAGGTTGTGTTGTATTCTATATTGACACCGCAAAATAAACAGATTCTTAAATTATAATGGATTATATAATAATTTTTTTAGCATCGCAGCATTAAATTTAAAACGACCATCCTATTGTTAATTTTGGAAGCTACTAATTGTTGTCAGCTAGTAGCGAGGCTGGGCGAGTTTATGATTTTTTTTAACTCAGTCAAATTAATATGCACCAATAACAAAAAATTAATTTAACTATAGGTAAACTCAGTTAAGTTAAAAGTTAATACACACTTTTTATTAAGTTAAAAAAAAGTTAATTTGTTTATACAATGCTAGGGTACTTAATTTTTTTCCAACCCAAAACTAAATTAAAGGATATAGTGTTAATACTTCTACTGTATGTACTGTAGGTATACTACTATATTAACTTTTTGACTCGTTAATGCCCAGCCTTGGCTGCTAGGTTGGCTGTATCTGTTTACATTGCACTTAATGCAAACAGATATAACAAACCTAGCAGCTGACAGCAATTAGTAACTTACTAGCTTACAATATAAACAATAAGATAGCTCTTATTTGTGTATTATAAAATCAGTAATTGCAGTAAAGAACTGAAAAAAATTAAAATTAAGTTATGTTATAGAATTCTACTGTTTAAACAACTTTTAAAATAATAAATTACGCATAATGCTTCTAATAGAACACCTTATTTTTTGTTGTCATACTATTATCGACAAAATTTGAATAAATTAAAATACTATCATAAGGTAATTGTAAAAGTATTAATATTAATTACAAAAAAAAAATTATATATGATTAATTGAGTAATAGGTTGTAACAATTATTTGTATATTTTAGTTTTTTGTTTTGCTTTTAAAATAAGAGAATATATTTTTCAATCAATGGCTTGATGTATAATAAGCAAATTACATTAACACATGCGAGTAGGTAAGACATCCAGTGATCGCCCTTAACATTATTTAATATAGTTAGGTATTCAAATACCTATCATGTTCCTATAATAATCTCATAATTTATTTGTATAGCAAATTAATAGATTTAGCTACCAATCATTGAACAGTATTGTATTTAAATTAAAACATTTAAGTTATAGCTTTTTAAAATCTTAACTGCCATCAAACTAGCAAATTAAGAATGACAATACTTTGTTTAAGTCCTCATTTCTCAACAATTTAAGATAATTTACTAAAATGCTAATTATAAGTAATTTAAGAAAAATACTAAAACTTTATTTTAAAAAAAAAATTTTTGTGTTAAGTAAAATGTTTTGACAATTGTTTGTTTGTAGATTTTTAAAATCTAATGTGAAATTATAATGTTTTTAATTTACTTAAGACGCCTGGTGCCGATATCATTTTGTCCTCAAAAATACACTCTGAGGGAATAAAGATACCGCCTTGTGGAATCAACCAAATTTCATAATTGCTAGAGGGAGATATTCTACAGCCCGCATCGATCTCTGTTTTTCAATATTTTATTTTCAAACTTTATAATATGTCTAAAAAAATATAAGATAAAAAGCATTTTTTACAAATATTTTAATACAATTACTTGTAATTTAATACAAAATAAGAGATCGATGCGGGCTGTAGGAAGTCTTCTTCTTTCAGATGAAAAATAGTCATCAAAATCCGACAATTCTACAAAGTCTGAGAGTTATAACCGTGAAGCCATTTTTTTCTCGATATAATACATCCTATCAATCCCCCCTAAATAAGTATTGGGTAATAGAATAGTAGAAAAGTATTATAATTGAGGTGGCAACTAAAATATAAAATTTAATTTTCAAATTTTATAGAATTGCGGAAAATTTGAAAACCCTTAATTTAACTTATAATTCATAACTATTCATGCATTTATAATAATTAACCTTTAACAGTGACATCTAGATCCTTTTAAATCATGTATGTTTATATTTTATATTGTATTTTGAATCCAAATTAAATGTTTTTTACTTGATATAGGTAAACAGTTAGTGTTTTTTTATATGTTATCAATTTAGCTAATTTTGTGTCGCATGCTATACTGGCACCTTAAACAGAATAATCAGTATAATTATGTTAAGTATAATATATATTTATTAATAAAAAACACTATAAGACATAATATATATATATCGTATCTTACCATAATATATAGATTCGGCAATACAGTACAGTATCATATTTGTTTAAAATTAAAATATTTAAGTTATACATTTTTACTGTTTTAACTACTATTTGATTAGCAAACATTGCTTAAAAATATGTTTATTGAAGCCTGAACTATGGAGGCTTAAAAAACAAAGAAACACATCATTCATTACCTACCTACTCGTCATCGATGTTTTAACTTATATAAATTGTTAAATCTGAATAATGTATTTTTTGATATTATATTTCTTGTATCATGCAGGTTCGGTGTTCACTATCATTTTGTGTGTTGATAATTTATTGACAAGATGATTTGAAATATTTTTTTTATAATTGATAAAGAATATCAGTCCCTAAAATTGTGTGTACTACGACACACTTTGTGTAGTACGAAAAGTGCAGTGTGTAGTACGAAATTTAAAAGTGTGTTATTCTAATTAGGTAAACCTTTATAATAATATTATGTATAATTTTATATCTTCACATTTTTTAAATATTTTAATGGTTTTTGGCCAAACCACATTTTGATTATTATCTACATTCTACACAGACACACAGTAAACAATATTTTGTGTTGTTACGTCTCATACTCTTATTATAGTTATTATAATAAACTATTCATTGTTATTGAGAGTAGCTACTTTTATTATTATCAGCTTAGTAGTGAATTTAGATTTGACCGATTTAGGACTATGTGTGTAGTACAAAAATTTGAATATTTTAGGGACTGAAGAATATTATAATACTTTGCAACGTTTCGCTCTTCGAACGAATGTACGTCCAGCCATGACAAGATAGATGGTGCCGTACGAGAAAACAATAATAAAAAGACGAAAGAAAAACGTGTTGGTGGTTATGTGTGTGTTTGGACATAAGAGTAGAGAAAAAATAACAAAACAAACGTCGGCTATCGCGATGACGACCGGATGATGGTGGGGTGCTCGACGCTCGTAATTACGTTAAATTACATTTATTTATTAAAATTCACAAATAAACTTATAGGTGCGGAGATAGGAAAACGGAACGATTCTAGTTTAGCAACCTATCGATTTTCAAATTTTTTTTTTTCCCAAATTGTGTGTTTTAGGGTGCTTTCTAAGAATGTAAAAAAAAAAGCCCGGACAAATTTAGTTTTGAAGTTGTTGATCGGAAACTTCAAAAATTTCATTTTTTCGTTACGCCCATTTTCTTAAAAAAAAAAATACTTAGAATTGAATATTTTTACCTAACATACTTAGAAGTATGGGCAATGGGCATGCCTATACGCGCAGGGGCGTATACAAGGGGGGGGGGTGTGGGGGTCAGATCCCCCCCCAATAGGCCTTTTTTTAAATTTTATAAAATAGTGTTCTTAATGACTTAATGTAAGGAAATTACAAGAAAAAAAATGGCAAGGATTTTTTGTAAATTTTTATTTTAACACATTCAACAATTAACTAAAAATAATTTACTTAATATTAATCAGTAATCATATATTTATTTCATATTCATATAATCGTATTATGTGATATTTGATAATATGTATATTATATATACAAGTATAATAAATTATTATAAGATAATAATATGTGGCAGACCAGCCACGGGCCGTCGTCAGTCGCCACCGTCACCGATATCAACGCGGCGGAGACGACGCCCGCATGTCCGTGCGTATAATAATACATTTTCCTACACATTAGAAAAAGAAATATAAAAATAGCTAAAAATAGCTTAAATAATAAATATTTTTATCTAAAAACAAAAATCAACCACAAATATTATGTCAGTTGTACGAACAAGTCATAACTACATATAACTACTTGTAGAATTTAAAATAAAATGTATTGAATATATATATGTTTTATCATTTATTAGGTATTTAAATGTGCACATACCTAGGTTTAGGTATTTTTGTTCCATAAAAATTTGTTTGCAACTGATCCCCCCCCCATACAAAAGTTATGTATACGCCACTGTATACGCGTGTTGCGGCACTCGTCGCTACGCTCCTCGGCGCCGTCGCTCCGCTCCGCAAATCGAAAATATCCCTCGATTTGCTATTCAAAACCACCTCAAGTGGGTAACAGGGTCAATAAAAATGTAAAAATGTGAAAATTAAACTAAAAAACGATGCGTGTGGTATGGGCATGCCTATACGCACATTGCGGCACTCGTCGCTACGCTCCTCGGCGCCGTCGCTCCGCTCCGCAAATCGAAATTATCCCTCGACCAAATTCAAAATTTAGCCAGGTAACTCACATGCTAATTGCCACGCTTGCTGTTTAGACTGTTTAAACTAAATTGAGTACTTAATCTTCTACTTACCGAAAAAATGAAGTTTTTAAAGTTTCCGATCAATAACTTCAAAACTAAATTTGTCCGGGCTTTTTTTTTTACATTCTTATAAAGCACCCTAAAACTCACAATTTGGGGGGAAAATAATTTGAAAATCGATAGGTTGCTAAACTAGAATTATGCCCGAAACACGTATAGTTTGTCAGATTACAACTTTGTTATCATTTCTATCATTTTTGGTAATATAAATGAATAACTAATAACAGTAGCATTGCAATAGGTATATACTATATGTTATAGGTAATAATTATATTATAACGTAGGTAACCTAGGTACCTACTTATTTTGTTTAGATATCGTTTTAGTTCCAAATTCCAAATTTTTTCATGCTTTCAACATCATTATTTTCTCCATTATTTGTTGACAATGTGTTGTACAAAATATATGTGTTGAAAAATTATATTTTTACAAAGTGTAGGTACCCACCGAATATGAAATTACAGTTACACAAATTTGTTTATTTACCATTCAATCAATTTTATCTGGCCCTTGCTACATTTTCAAACAACTTTTTCAACTTCATACAATCTTAAGGTTATTCTGTAGGATGGTAAGTAGTAAGTACCTACTACCCATACAGAAATGTCATTGTTCTTAAATAATAAATTCGTTCAATAATCGTATGGCCAGTGGCGTAGAAAGGAATTTTCATTGTGGGGGGGAAGGCTATATATTTATAGTTTTTAAGGTAAATCACAAGGTAGTACCCCCGCACTAATATTATATATAAAAAAGTTGGCAAGTTTTCAAGTGAATAAGTGGCTGAATAGTAGGGAGGTGTCTGCTGTCTAGATAAGTAAATCTAGAAATGTATTGACAATTATAGAAATAAAACTTAAAAAAATTAATATTTCTATTAATAGTTAATTTTAATTTTCTATTTTCAATTTTCATGTATAGAAAATAATAAAATAAAAAAGTTTTGTGAAAATTTCAAGTAGGTACCTCCACTAAAAACAACTTATGAGAAACCTTGTATAAGATTTTTAAGTATTTAGCCAAGCAACAAAATGTTGATAGACAATATTTTTAAAAAAAAAATAATAAATTCAAAATTTTTAAATAGCTAAAAAGAGTCAAAATATTTTGAAAATTGTATTGTCTATCAAAAATGGTAGTATAAACATTCAGTGAAATTTTCATTTATCTACGGTACGGTTTTCTTAGAGTTACACTAAATACCGCTAAATAGATCATGAGTCTCAAAATTTCGATATTGAAAAGTTTGCTTCAGAAAAACAATGTAAACATTCACCACATAAATGTATTTAAATCATTATTATGGTATTATATATTTAAATTAACAAAACAAAAATTAAATAGGTATAAAATATTTATAATTTAATAATAAATTTAAATTTTCATTTTTTCTTTATCTTTTTCTTTTTGGCCTCTACATCAACTTGATCGTATGCAGAGTTCTGCAGTGTTAAACGTGTTGGATTACTTTGATCTATAACATACAAATAACAACGATAATCATAAATTAGTAGTCTCGTTAGCAATTTAACAAAATTAATATGGTAATCTAAATATAATAACATCAATAATCTTGAGCTAGACTAATTTTAAGAAATTATTATAGTATTGAAACTAGTCTTTTACCAAAATTTTACAAAAATATTAATAAACATAGGACTAGAAAGTAAGATACATTTTGATTTTGTCGGTTTAAATTTAAATAAATAATTCATTTAAATATTTGGAGTAGGTATGTTTAGGTATCTAATAGCTTTAACTTTAAGCCACAAGAATACATTTTTAGTTTCACAACATACCTAATTATCATCAGCAATGTTATAAACAACATGGATTATATGAGTATTAAGTATGGAGGTTCCACTTATAAAATATCACTTCCTGATGACGAATTCAACAACTGATATAGTGTACCTCGGGATTGAGTAAGGCACTATAATAGTTCTGTTAGATTTGAACTCAATATGACAACTCACTTATTGCATACAAAACAACAATTTTGATCAAATACACGGTGACGAGGTACTCATTGGTAGGTATACTATTGTATTAAATATATTTTATGATATATATATATATTGATATAACAGTAATTTATTTTAATACATATATTAATAATAGGTCTTAAAATTGGCTAAATATTTTTAAAATGTCATTGCGTATAGTATAATATCATTAATATTATGTATAATAATAAAAATAGTTAAAGGTTTCAAGTCCCCACAGTTAATATTTTTTAATTACAACAATTTAACTAAAATCCTTGTTCTTCGTTTAAATATCTTATCTGGTCCAAATTTGAAACTCTAAATGCTGAACTTTAATATTTTTAGATTTTTGGTTTCATTATGAACTAGAGGGACTTAGAGGGACTTTGTATTAAATGTTCAAGCATATTATATATAAAAATTGATAAATTTTGTCAAAATTTAAACAACAAATATTCTTTAAAAAAAAAAAAATAGGTATGTCTATGTACCTATCTTGTATATTTTTAAATATCTTTAATAACCGCTTACGAGGAGAGGAACTCTGTAAATGATTTTCAACTTTTTTTATCATTATAAGGTAATAGAAATAAAACAAAAAAAATCGTTATTTGATATCAATTATGTACCTATATTAAACTCATAAATAGTAAAAATATTTTGAAAATTATACAATATACCTATTATATAGAAAATGCTAATGTAACCTTTTGATGAAAATTTTAGATAGGTATTAAAAATTAATTGTATTTGAGTTCCAACTTACAACAAAAAAAAAAAACTGATTTTACGTAAAAAATTGCGTTTTTTTGAGATTAAATTATTTTGTTGTAGTATATATAAAGTGTATTATATTTTAAATTTCAAGGCAATAAATCTTTTAAAAAAAATGTTTAGTGGAAACTATTTTTGATTCGTAATTTTAATTTAAAAAAACCCCCAATGATTAACGAACAATATAAGATAGCATATTATTATTACGGACTACGCGTATTATAATATTATAATATATATTCTTATTTTATATTCGTATACGAATTTAATTTGGTATTTTGTATTATGTGTAGCCATACGAATCTTTTAACCATACGGATATTTTTTGTACGGACATTTTTTGTAGTTATACTACCGGCTAACACAGCTAAAATATTACAACTTATACAGTTAAAGTGTTGAATCAGTTAGTTTATAACCAGGTAATTTATAAAGTAACTTAAACGTGTAGGTTATGTATATAATTTATACTTTGAAACTAGTTATTTTACACATTCCCTGGCATCACTTTAATGTGTCAAATTGTACAAAATATGTACAATATCGTTATTTTACTGTCCAGCATACCTAAATAAATTAGATAAGACTGACGTCCTTGTAGTCGGTGACCACAATGTTCATGTACGTTTATCGTGTTAAATAATATTATCGTTGTACATGTATTATCTATTATTCTTAGTAATAGTTTTACCACAGAACAAGTGGTTTTTGTTCTGTGGTTTTACAGTCACACGCGTCCAGTTGATTCGTTTGTCTCCACGCTATTATTTTAAATATTTATTTATTTAAATATTAATTATAAAATGAAAGAAAAGTTTTATATTAGTGTTAAAAATCATACGGCCGAGAATGTTGTAATGAAATTGTATATAAATAAAATAAATATATTATTATTATAAACAAAAATATTATAGGTACTTAAACTATTATACAGTACATTAAAAATAATAAAATATTATTTTTAATTAATTACAGTATAAATATTATAGTAGTTATGTAGTAGTACCTTAATTATAATATTTTTTAAATAACGTTATTATTGCTGTACCTATATAAAAAATATTAAAATAATAGTATTAATAGATTTCTAAAAAAATGTAAATTACGTAATTGTGATATAGTTATGAAATTATTTTTGTAGTAATATTATATTATTGTCATTACACATTTTCTATCTGGGAAAATAATATATTTTAAATAAAACAATTTCAAATTTGATTCTTAAAAAAATTAATTTTTAATCATAATATAAAATATTATATATTATGCCTAGTGGAAATCATGGGTAGTTTCAAGTATTTTAAAATATAAAGAAAAATACACTGATAATAAATTTCAAACACATCACATCATATTATTATTTTATAACAGAATAAAATATTTAAATATTTGAAAATCATTCACTCAATGTAATTTACTAAATTTCACAAACGCATTTACATTTATACAAACTCGCCAATAGATCAGACTATAATAATATTCACTGTTGAATACGATGTCCCCTAGTTGGATTTGCAAATAGATGTTATCTAGATTATTATCTAAATGTGAAGAAACACGTGCAGAACAATTTGCACCTTATCCACTAGATTGTCATTAGTTATAGATTTCGGGATGTCTTCAGTTTTCTGAAAATAAAAAATCGTAGGTAATTCATATTTAGGTTATCAAACATGAAACAAATTGTCAATAATTAATATTTTGAATAAAAAATCCCTGGTAAAATAAAAAAAAATTCCTAATTTTTCAACAATAATAACTCAAAACATAAGAAAGAGATTTTTTAGATTTGGTTTATCATCATTTACCATAATATTACTATATTTAAGTCAAAATGTTCGTAAAATAAAATTATTTTTTTAGTTCAATATATGACTGCAATACACTACTTAAGTACTATAATAAATACTTAATAAATTATTAATAATCATTTTTTCGGTGACCTTAATGTTATGGATCTTAATGGTTATTATATTTTTTAATAACTTATTAGAGCGCGGATTTATATGCATTAAAAACCAACCAAATATGCGCTAAATAAATCCTAAATATGCATAAATATATGCACTAAAATGTTAAAATATGCACAAAAAAATAAAATTATGCATAATAAAATTAGCAAAAAAATTATCGAACCCTACTATATAAATACTCATCTACTTTTTTTTTTAGGTAGTTAATCTAAAAGAAAAAAATAGGAATCAATTTATATCAACAATGTATCCTAAAACAAATTATAATAGTCTTTAAAATCTTTATATTATTATGTATTTTATTACCCCGATTATTGATCTAAGGTCATATTTGGGAAAACCGTTTATCCCTACAAGTATACCTATATTAATATATTAATTTATTTTGTTATTAATCGAAACTATAAAAATATGATATTTGTTCTTATATTATAATAAGTACTAAATATTTTAAAAATGTCTAAAAAAACATCAAAATATGCACTAAAAATATGAAATATACTATTAAAATTGTAAAATAAACCCTTAAAATAGAGAAAATGTCAAAATATGCAAAAATATGCGTTAAAAAGTTTCATTTTTTAAATCGTCATGTCATGAAACAAATTGTGTGCTCACTTATCATATCATACGATCAACCAGAATAAATATGCAAATGCATACAAATCCGTGCTCTACTTATAACTTACTACCTACTTAGGTATTAGTTAATACATAAAATATATCATTGTTATAACATGTCTAAAAATTATTAATCTAATTTGGTAGATAATTAAAATTTGTATAATGATTACTTATTTAGGTATCATAAGTAATAAATAGGTAATAACTTATAAGTTAGGCTCGGATTTTAAAGCATAATATGCTCTTTTTTATATATGTATATGATATAGAAATCTAATTTTTATCCATAAATTGGTTTCATGTCATTCTGATTCCAAATAAACCAATTTGTTTTTGCATACTTTGGGTTTTATTATGTAAAAGTGTTTTTTTTTTTCATTGCTTTTTTGCATTTATTCCAGATCTGACATTTTAATACGTTTATTATGCTATAATGCTATAGTAATGAAAAAAAATTTAAATTGAGTAAAGAAATGTAAAAACCGTTCGTTTTTTATGAATAAAAACATATTGTCTTCAATCAGTTTCACAAATGCAAATCGTGCAAAATACACGGTATATTATTGTTAATTTTAGATTATGAGCGGAGCGATGAATGTATTGATTTTATAATGATGTATGTTATTTATTTTTTTATTTGTTTCTGTCATCACCTTTTAGACGGAATGGGACATTTTGGCGTGGCCGTTTTGGCGTATTATAACGGTTATTATATTAACTAATTTACCATTATAAGTATATTTTTTATTTTTATTTTTTGATAGTAATTATTGTATACGTATTGTTGGAATTTAATGATAAGTTTATATTACTATGCTGTACTTGTGCCCTATGGGTTTTTAACTAAAGTTAAAATTGACCAGTTGACCAGTCAAAACGTATACTATCGATTAGATAGATTATCTACGTTTTGAATGATTTGTACCCGTTGTCGTTTCTTATCTGCCACGCCAAAATGTCCCAGATCCCCTTTTAGAACAGTAAAAATGATTAAATTTTCTTCAATAGTATCTTTTCTGATAGGAAAGTGAATCTAGTTGGTATTTTTTTTTTTTTTGGGGGGGGGGGTGGGGGTCAAAAGTAAATACCCAATAGTTTACACAAGTGCAGGGAAAAACCAGGCACGTATAAGGGACCTAGCCTGGGGGGGGGGGCAATTCATTTGGTTTAGGAATACCTGTCCAAATCCAAATCTTGAATTCAATGATATAGTATCATTGTATAAGAAAAACGATTCTGAGCGGAGACGGTTTTTCAGTCTGGATATTTTATATTATTATTATTTATTATAGCCTGTAAGTTGAATTGATATTATAATATTATAATAATTTTTTATTCGTTTCTATAGTGATACACAAAGCATTATAAATTAAAATTGTTAGCGGTGTTTAGTAATTTGTCGGTGGTTTTAAATAATTATTGAGAAAATCGAAAAATTACCTCTCTAAAGTACCATCGTAATCCAATTTGCTAAAAAATAAGAAACAATAGTATGTTAAAATCGAAGCACTGCTTCTTGTAGAAATTTTGTATACAGAATAAAAAAAAATAAATAAATAAACACCAAACCACTAGCTTCCTCGCTCCGCTCAGAATCTAAAATAGTAGATCATACAATTTTTAAGAATTTTAAAGTTATAAGTGACATACTAAGATGGACTGTAAACGGGATTTAGGGGGGAGGGGGAATCTCCCCCATCACCCCTTCAAAATATGTGCTTGGGAAAAACAAAATAAAAATTAAGGGAAAACCGGCATTTTTACTCAAAATCGATTTTTGTCGTACCTAACTCCAAAACAAATAACCGTATTTTCATGAAATTTCCACCGGTTGCTTATATAAGCATTTTCTATACACGACAAAATTTTCAAAATATTTTGATTTTTTTTGAACTGTTAACGGACATTTTAGTTTCAAAATGCTTAGTTTTTTTTTTCTATGAATGTCAATTAAATTCCTAATATTGTAGCCATATTTAAATTGGTAATTTATTTTCTCTATTAGTACCTAAAATAGGTGGTTAGTAAAATAGTTAACGATTAATAATAAATAAATAATACAATTTTCTGGAAAAATATGCGCATAATGTTTTGACATATTGTAGAAACATTGTTGAAAGATCCCGAAGCTTTTATATATTTTTGTGGCTTATAAATTGCAATTCTTTTAACGACTACAAAATAATATATAGTCAATATTATAAACTAAATTATCATTTATCAACCAATTAATATTGACAGCATTTTAGACTTTTCGTTTTTAAATATAGAATACATAAGGTATTAAAAAATATACAGGTGATTTTTTAAGCTAGATTTCCTTGGTTTTTTTGTTATTTACTCAAATTCTTATTTTTACAATTTTTAATTATCCGTTAAGACCATAATATTATTAAATTTCTGACATTTTTTGTACCAACTGCTTACTTAAGGAATGTCTTGAGACAATACAAACATCTAATTTTTAAATGAAAACTCCCCTTTTTGCAATTTATTTAGCGGAAATTCTAATGAGTAAAGTTTTTGAGTTATTAAAATGTTTATGCTAAGGATAATAATCCTTAAAAATGGTTTTATAAAAATATAAACTATATGTAATATTAGATAGATGTAGATAAAAATAATTATGTAGTATTTATTGGTATCATTCTTACAGATTATTTATATTGTTAGATCAGTAGTAATAACCAACATTTTAAAATCATCTAAGCCTCCATAGGTATGTATCTACTTAACCCATTATGATATGAATTGGACACTATAATAGTAGGTATATAATTTGTATACTAAGAGCCGTATTATATTCTTAAGCATCGACTATATGAATACAGCCCTAAGTGACATATAACTTAAGAACTACTTAATCGAATTTTGATTTAGACACATCAAATTTTTAAAAAAAAGTGTGCATTGTCAAAGGATCATCCTTAAGTGGTATAAAAGAATCTAAAATATTCGAAATATGGTCTTTAATTTCAAATGTATATTTAAAAATTCCAAAAATCAGAATTTGAATACATGCATAATTTAAGCGTACAAACAGAGCGAGCATGCTTAAAAAATCATACTATATAATATAGTATAATAATATTATAGTGTAGGTATACTCAGTACTCACATTCGATTAACTTACGCAGGTATATCGTCAAACACAACTGTTAATTCAATACAATTTGTAGTAGTTGAATCCAATCCACTAATGTCAATTATATGAAACATTTTCTGACACTTGACAGTTGATTGTTGACTAAACTATAATAAATTATATAATTATCCCGTAAATTATAATAGCCAAAATAACGTGATCGTAAAGTTGATACATTTTCTTGGTATAAGTGCTAAAATATAGGTACTGCTAATAATGTACTAATAATGTAATCAATCAAAAAATTAGAACTCGACCAATCTTCATTATTGTGCGATTCTTACGAATTAATGTGGTAGGTACGTAATATTATTTTAACGTTTTATTATTGTGGTGTCGAAAAAAAAACATAAGAAACCACTATATTGTACCTACGCAAGGTTCTTTACCATTTGTGTGATACCTAAATGTGATTATTCGATAAAAAGTTGTAATAAATTACTCCCGATTGCAATCTGGAAGTTTGTTTATAATGCAGGCATACATTATAATATGATATTACCTATATCAATAACGAACTTCACACGTCATATTAATTTAATATTTTGTTTTTTTTTGTCTAAAAGTATTATTAATGGCATAATTCCCAATTAGTTATAGAAACCTTATAGTTATCCGATAACATTTCTAAAAACATATTTAAGAAGACGTTTACTTGAAATCAACTTTCTAACATTTGTTAGTTAATTATTAAGATCAATATATTATCGATATTTTAAAATTTAAAAATTTAATTTTGAAGTATTTAAGCGTCAAAAAAGTGAAAAAGTAATTTTTAATAAACTTTATATCAATTAATTTAAACATGTTTTCAGAATTGTTTCACTAGGACAGTCGGAACAATTGGCAGATGGGTACATTTTTGTAGAAAACACAGGTGAGATTGAATTCTTTAAACATCAGTACCTACCTATATATTATTACAAATTACAATGTTAGATGTACTTCATATATTTAAATGATATGCGGGCCGCGTACTTTGTCATGTCTAGATCTGCCTTGTTTTCCTTTTTCAAAGCAGATTCAGAAAAATACAAATAGAAATCGTATTTTTTTTTCAATTCCTCCATTAGCAATTTATTTTTAGTCAAATGCTCCAATTTTACTTTATAATACGATTCTACATAACCCATCATTTTATCTTCGCTCATTTTCAATTCGCCACGAAACCTGTAACGTATAATATTATTTTGTTAATTAGAAGATCGACACTTATGAAAATCGAGTCATAATCATAATATTATCATAACATTACATTATCATTCTATTATAATAATTATTATTATGATAATAATTTATGTTATTGTACAACACATACACAAGTGTATATTTTACACGACACATGTTTATAATATGCATTTGTACTCGTAATATGTTTATACATATAAGATTATAGACTAATTTTTGTCTTAATATACTGCTGTGTTTAATATTAATACAAGTTATTGAATTAAAACATACATTTATATGACTAAGATAACATTATAGGTATAACTAAATAGCACAGCTGGATTAAAAACGAGATTTTTAACAGAATGGGTGATTATTTAGACGCGTCTATGTACGATAATGACTGTAAGGCAGGTATAGGTAATCATTTTCGATAACCGATATAGGAACGAGTAACGACAATAATTATTAACAATATATTAATAGTTTTAATTTATTCTGTGTTTATATTAAGAAGATATACGTTTTAAGCAGTTAAAAATGATATCAGAAGTCGTAATAGTAGTAAGTTATTATCAGTTTTATCTTTTAACTGTGATAATTGTTTACAGTTATTTAAAAAAAAAAGGCTCTGCTGAGATATACCCCCATTCCCTCACCACAATCATAATTATGCCACTGGACAAAATGTTACTATAGTTTTCAATAATTACACAAGTGGGTGTAAAATGGAGATGTACGCTACATTGGAGTCGTGTACCTACCACCTATAGTACCTACAACAGCTACAAACTACTTCAAAACAGTATAGGTATCAGTGAAGATGTAAAAGTTCTTTTAAAATGGGTTATCGAACATGAACTGCTTAAAAATTTAATGAAAGAACCGATTTATAATATTCTGAACGCTTATTAAAATTAATGGGTGAAATAGTTCAATCAAATGTCGCATTCAATGTAACATTGAACGATGTAAATAATTTCATTCGTAGATGTATTTATCGTTCGAGAAAAAAAGCGCATTCACAACAACCTAACCTATTTATTTTTCTAAAAAAATAAAAAATTACAAACATTTAAAAATTATGAGGATTTGAAGTATCTATATTACATGTATTTAAATTATAATTTTTATAAAATTCCTATACCGTTGTTATTTTGGCTAGCCGCCGGCCGTTACGTATTGATATGTACACTTTATAACTTTTTGAGGGCAGAATATAAATCTTAGTTTACGCACAATCTATTATCTACGTTAAGAAAATTCAAAATTGCTATTAGAGCAGAAATGGGTATACCCATAGGTACCTAGATTTTTTTCAAATATATTTTGTAATAATATAGGTTAAGTATGTCTACTCAAGTACCTACTGGGGTACCTACGTATAGGTTAGGTTATAGTAGTTAGATAACAATATGATAATATGTAAGTGTGAATATTTCATATTTCATACTTAATATTAAAATTGTCTACATTTTACTGAATTATCCATTAGGTGATATGCTTACTCAACAAATTTTTTCTGTATTTCTTCTTTTATTTCACACTTCTGCGTTCTTAACGTATTTATATTTAACGCTAAGCATGATTTTACTTAATTCGTAAAATTTGATTTTTCACTGTTAAAAAAAATATATAGGTATATATTATTATATTATATATATATATATATTATCATTGATTATAAATACTTAGTATAGTATATACACATGATGCCACAGGTTATACAATGTAATATAATATAATGTCATAATGTCATATAATACATTGCATAACCTTTGGCAACATGTGTATATACTATACTAAGTATTTATAATCAATGATAATATATATTTATATTTATATTTGATATAATAATTTTCATTTAAAATTTTGAAATTTGAAAGCTATATTTTAACCCGTGTATGTTTATCCGAAGTTAATAGACTCAAAAACTACGAGACCGATTTTAATAAAAAGTTATACCAATAGATTCCTTAAAACTTAGATGGTGTTTATAGTTTATTTTTTCAATCCCTATACGGCTATACCTATTTCTATGTAAAAGGGTCGTATATCTCAAACGTGAATTTTCTTTTAACTCACGAAAAAAATAATACTTTATTGTTTATTTATAGTTAGTTGCTAATATTACTATTATAATTAGTAGAAATATGGTATATTATACAATTTTTTACAAATAAATTTAAAAAAAAAATCCTTGACACGGCTGTGATAGCTAGTACGTAATAACTATCTATAATCATCGCCCGATTTTACAATGTTGATACTAGTATATTTTATTTTTTATACTTATAACTTATAAGTGCATTGATATTTTATAATAATACAGGGTGTTACTTAGAATAACTTTTGTTCTAATCAATATTTTTTAATTTTTTTTTTATATATAATTTATGGCCACTTGCATTACACGTATAATAAAAAAAAATTATTTTAATTTTTTATTACTGAAAATAACAATTTTTAATTTATATAAATTTTTTTGAATAAATTCAAAATAGCCAATTTATGAATCTGTTTATAAGAACAATTTGGATGGTAAAAACATTTATCTAAGTTAAGTAGCTTATGTTATAAAATAACAAATTTTTTTGATTAAATTAATTTGAAACGCAATAACATTTTTAAAAATATTTTTTTTGGAAACTTGCTAACATCATGGGTATATTTCTTAAACTATTTACTAATCATTAGTTTTATCAATTTTTGTCATACGTTTAAGTAGTATCAATTTTTTTTTTTTGTCAGTTCTTTCTGTTACATCCTATATTACGACTATAATATACATTATATAAATATAAAGGTATACATTAACGAACGCGGAGAAAAAAATAAGATTTTGCGTGGTTATTAAAATTCGGGTGTGGCATAGGAATAACTGAATTTGTAAGCTGGGATGCGAGCCTTACAAATAGATTAGAGACGAATAAATGCTTCATGCATCTGGTTAGTCGCCGTTTGAGTGGGTGTGGATAAGATAAGGAAGTCCTATATTAACTAAAAAATAGGCCGTTTTTCGGACTGTGGATGAGACAGCCTGCATTATGTGCACTCAATCTAGCAAGGAGTTTTATCATTCATTTTATTTGTTATTTAATTGATAAGTACCTTTGAAACAGAATGTCCTAAATATCAAAATGTTCATTTTCGCGTTATAGATACTGGTGACTTATTTATTATTATGTTATATTATCTATATTATATTAACTATATTATTATATTATATTATCTATATTATTATATTATATTATCTATATAACTATATATTTAATAATTAATATGGTTGTGAAGGCATAAGCGCAAAAAGGAGGGGGGCTTAGCCCTCCAAAAAATAACCTCCTCAAAATAAATTATTCAATTCTTTCCTAAAATATTAACAAATCTTTGAAAATTAAACTGTATTTCTTATTTTCTTGTTTTTGAAAAAAAGGTAATTTATTATTGAATTTTTAATTTTTATTTAAACTTTATTTTTATATTGCCTATGATAAAATATGTGGTAAACATCATAATCTGTATGCTTGTATTCGTTTTAAAGAAACAATTTATGTCGGTATGATATAAATTATTTTGTATTTGGTAAGATTATTACACATAATTTTACAGTATACCTATATGCACTATATGAACTATAACACTGAGATAGGTATTAGCGGAATAAAAATCCCCTGAAAAAAATCCCCGACCCTAGGAAAAATACCCCCAGACAACAATATTATACTGACAACCACATGGCATTTTTAAAACGTAATTAGTGTAATTATTATATCGATCATTCAAAATATTTATTTTATTTTATAATCTATTAAATATTGTATCTACCTATATTAAGTAAAACTTGTAAAATCTAGGTACTTCTAATAATAATTATTATTATTTACATATCGTAAAATATTATTAGGAAACGTAATACTTTATTTCAGGGATATATTATAATATTTAATATAAATGTATTAAGCAAAATATATCATTGTTAATGTTTGAAAATTATAATATAAATCTTAAAAAATAAGGTAAATTAAATACTTGAGTAAATAAATAATTGATTTTTTTATATTTTTAAGTAAACATATATATGAGGGTGTGGGGGCATCGCCTCCACGGGTTACTTTTCATGTAATGTCAGGTGGGGGCTACAGCCCCCCAAACATTTCAGCCCTAGTTGCGCCACTGTGTGAATGACATCGTGGGACAGCACGGTTATGATAATACAGACCCGTGCGCCGCCGTCGTTTGTTTAGAAACATAATATTGTGATTGTCGTAGTTACGATAACATTTAATTTTAACTGCGCCAGAACTGGTCACATAGGCAGTTACATTATTTTTCAATAAGTATTTAAAATTTAAATTTTTACAAAGTTAGTCATCTTTGGATGGATCTGCGTGTTTTCAATATTGATTGTACCTATATGTGTCTGTATTTTTTTTGTATAATATTAAAACTATATTATGCTCACTTAATCGCCTAACCTAACCAAAATCACATATTTATCGTGTTTTTTGCTCATCCGATAGACGATAGTTAAACACAAATACTTTTACTATTGTGTTAGTGCGCTACTAGATTTAGCGTGAAGTTGGTCGTCACAGCCTGCAGATCATTTTACGGCTGTCAGAAAGGCAATAATTAGTTTGCACACTTTTTAAATATTTCCTTTTAAGACAACACACAATTTTATATAATAGTAATCACTCGTGTGCACTATAATATAGGTACTACGTGTTTAAACGATATACGATATATCTTATTATCTTCTTATTGATAAATATTATATTTTACTAAGCTGTTATTACTCGCCAGTTTATTGTTTTGTTTTTTTAGAAGATAACTATCGTCGATGACGTACACAATAAAACTATGTAACAATGTTCTACAGATAATTCAGCCCGACAACCATTGGTTATGTCGAATACTAGTAAAAGTGCCTTATTATATACGAGTATAAAAAGATAAATTTCTTGGTAGATTGGTGTAATATTACATAGGTACCTAAGTACGTATTTTTTCGGTTTGTCGTATTTGCTACTAGAAGAAATAGAAATAAAATATTTTGAAAATTTATTACCTGAGCTCAACCTCATGAATATATATTTGGTGTATATTGTATAAATTACGTAAGTCAAAAACGCCTAGTTTTCAGAAAGAGATAACAAAACATTGAAAAATCATTCGAAATTGTTGATAATGATGTCATATACATGTATTTATGTACCTATACTATTATCTTAAATTGTATGTAGAAATTTAAAATCGTTCGTAAAATTCGTAAAATTATTCGTGGTTTTTGAGCGACTTAAGTTAGTTGGATTATTATATTATATGACCTACACTAACAGGGCATGCATTTAAAATTATAAACATATAATAACTATGTCAATAATAACTTGACTTAAGATATTCAGACCATTTTAAAATTATTTATGTCAGATCCTCAAATATTAACTAGACATACGTGTTTTGTACTTTTGTACCCAATATGATCTGACTTAAAATGTTTAGACCAAAACAAATTCTCTAATATGAGTTGTTATAGTTGACTTACGTGATGTGTATCAAAAAAATATAAAAATATAAAAATGTTTGATTCTGATCATACTTTTAGCCAAAAATGTAATTTTTGACACTTATACCTTACACCAAAGACTGCCTGATTGTGTTTTTGCATCATATATTATATATTTATCAATTCTAACTTATAACCCACCCCTGTGGGCTGGAAAATAGTTATATATTTTAAGTAGGGCTTGGATTTAAATGCCCTTCATAGCACATATCACATACAATTTTGTTTAAATGTATATTGTGTAACTCCTATATCAATCTGTTTCAATATGTTATTTTATTCAATCACGCTGTATACACTACTCTGTACATAATGAGTTTTGATAAAAATAAATCAGTACAAATTTCTGGATTTACTATAATTTAGCTGGTATACACAAACATGTTATTGCTTATTATCACTGCATTGTGAATTAAGTAGAAAGAATTTTTTTTAAAAAATTTAAATAAAAATTTAAATATTATGTAAATCATTTTATTTGTCTTATTATGAACACATCAACATAATGTGTATACACTATAAGTCTATGACCAATAACATCGCGTTATCGCATTCAAATTCACCCTTTGCGCACGGGGATAGTAAACTTAAATTTAAATACAAATTTGTCATATACATTTGCTTATGACACATTAATTGTTTTATTTAGTTGAAAAATAAAATAACAAGCCACTTATAAGAATAATTGACATAATAAATGGACAACACGGACACACAGTATATACTATACCCTATAGGTGATTTGAACGTACGCGTTTATATTTTTTTAACGTCACAATTAATAATAATATTTATATTATTATTATTTTTATTTTTATTATTTTTTATATTTATATTATAATTATAATATATTATATTATATTATATTTATATTTATATTTATTATGGAAATTCAGATATTATAATAAAATATAATATTTTATAAATTCCGGGAAGAAAATACGACGTCCACAACTGACGGACGAAATGTTTTTTTTTTTTTGTTTTCGTTTCGAATAGATTCGTATGTAGTTCCATGGCATTGTCGCTACCGAATAATCGCATCCGGGTTAGCACTGTAGGAATTTTGTGACCATGCAGTAGCTGCACGCCAGGCGGGTGCCTATCGGACACTCTCCTCACGGAACCCCGAAAAGTCACTGGAACTTATGCCATTTGCGAGCTAGGTCCACCGTACCCGTATAGCCGACCGCTTTGCCATAACATAATTTTTAGTTTTTACGAATATACAATCTATTGAAAATACGTAGAAACTAAACCTTAAAAAACGACAGTTTCGAAACGAACGATAAGTGGTTTATACAGATTAGCGGATATTTGGTGATAGTATATATGAAATATTTATATCAAGGCTATTCTTGTGGTGCGTATTTTATTCTGATACGAAAAAATCTAAGAAATATTTGATATTATTATTATCTATATAGGTACATATTTTGATATATGAAATACGATATAGCTGGTAATGTAACTATCGTTTATCACGTATTAATTCGTATATACATATACATAATACATGTTATAGTTAACAATCCGCGTGATGATAATATAAAAAAATAGCTGCATTTAGACTTAAATTTGGCAATGAAATATTTTAACACAACTACCTAAATTATTAGATTTACTATAGCTTCCATCATCATTTCATGGTTTTGGATAGAATAATTGCCAAATTGGATCGATCTATGATAAGAAAGTATTGACTCAAAAGTTAATAACAATATTATAATATAATATATAATGGCATGTATTATATATTTATATACAATATATATATTGTATTATATTATAACAATAGTGAAAATAATATTCACTATGCTTAATACAAAATATGGAGTGTTAATGTTTTACGAATTATTATTGATTATTATGTATAGATAATACATCAATTATGGACGTAATGTATAATAATGTATATTATATTATTATATCATATATTTTATACTCACGAATAATACAAGTTATATGTGATCAAAAACGATCGATTGAAAATCGACGAATACGACAATGTCAGGACATATCGATGAAGAAGGTGGAAGTGTGAAACCGTATGTTACCGACTATAGTATAATATTATAATAGGCTATATCGTGAGTATAGTGACTACTGAGAACGTGCCCAACAATACTAACACCAAGGACTGCAGTTTAAAAAATACAGAATGCCGGAAGAACATAATATGTTTAATGTTATGACTTATGGTCGATTTAGCTGTGGAGAGAAAATTGTGATTGCAACGAAATTAAGTTACAATTATTTCGATTACGCGTGACCAAAAACGTAAATACTTACGGTAAAATAATACTAAATAATAACAAAAAACCACTTAAAATAATCTTGTTGATAATACTGTATATTATAATGTAGGTATATACTCATACCGATTACCTATGTAGTATGTATAATTATGACACGCTGAACTGTAGCAAAGACTTAGCGAGACTGACCCAGGTCAGGAGGCACAAAATTAAAAAAAAAATATAGGTACCTACATTATTTTTATAATATACTGTGCAACTCGAGACATATTGGTTATTACTCGAGAGACAACATTCATGTACATGGTACCAGTTTACTTAAATTAATTTAAACAATACAGAAAATCACCACCGCATCGAAGAAACCGCACTCCAGCACCCGTTCAACGACAGCAGTAGACGCTGGACGACAGTACGGGTTCACATCAACTCTGCGACGCAAATATACGCCATCACAACAATAGCAATCAATGTGGAGGTTGAAATATTGTCCGTGACCAATATTATTGGGTGGATTAATTTCTGAAAAAAAGCAGGCATTATTCCGTTTGGGCAAAACAATTATATTGTACAATCCAGCACGTAAGTATGACGTACTGTGTTTTCTAATATTCATGACATAATGCATAGCGGATAATATTATAATATAGTATTAATATAATATAATATTATACCTAATTTATAATCATTATAATTCTCAATGAAAAGCTGCGGAAATGCCGTGGCTATAGCGTGCGCACTTAAATAGTTTGCACCGAACACGATGGTATCGTTATAATCTTTTATATTACAATAATATCATATTCTCGTCGTCATTAATTACGCGATCGGAAAAATTTTATATAATATATTATATATAGATGCCATTATAAGTGGTCTATGAGCAAATGTTATTATTACTATATATATTAGGAAATTATATTTTGAGACTCGTTGTATGTTTTTTGAAAATCCTGGCAAGGTCTGTGACAACTCGAGACATATTGCTTATGAGTCGAGAGTCATGTGGTTGCCCACCGCTTTGAGCAAGGTCGCCAACCACGAGCCGAAGGGCCGGAGCATCGTGGATTTCTTATACTGTAATAATATAATGAGAGGCCCCGGGACAAAAGGATGGAACCACAGGTATTGCAGTAATAATAATTACAAAATAGAACTCAATACACAATATTTAGGTAAATAAAATAAAATATATTAAGTTGGTGTCTAGAAAGCTTAACGGGCGTAAAACTCGGACTTATAAAATAACAAAGACAATAATAAAATTTGACCAAACGATGATATTTTTAGTAATAATTCTAGTAAGAATAAATTATGATCCCCAACAGCTCCTCTAGGCTGTACCGGTCGTTCGCTTAGAACGTATATTATATATAAATGTATAATTCACTATATGGATTGTACCGGCCAGATACATAAAAAATAATAATAATACGTGCATAGTAAAAAAAAGGGATCAGACACCCGTCGATATCGACATATTTCTGATCATCATTTTGCACCAAACGTTCTTCCCGCGGGCATTGCCGAGAAAACTTCAACGATCGCTACTCTATGTTTTCATAAGAAAAACGTTGATATACAATAATAATTTGCGCCCATGTGTCACCGTAGGTGGCAGGTAGAGAAGAGGAGTGAGTACGTAAACCGACGGCCGTCGTTAACCGGTCGTCGGTCTTGGAAATAATTGGTGGGAGGTCAGTAATATACATAGTGTTAATAATATAATTAATTTACGAAAATTTGATTGCGGGCTGCAGAGGTGGTCGAGTGTGCGGACGGTGGTGTTGGAGGTGTCGCACACTGACTCGCGGCGCATTACCTATACGGCTATACCCGATAATATAATATAAATTTAAGATTAATATACACGAATGACCTTAATTGAACCTTAACTAAACGTTACAATACATTTTATTTAGAATATCTGCACAATAGTTAGTCTATTATAATAGCTACAATCAATGGTAATAATCGTTTTTCGTATACTTACAATGATTTTATATCATTGAATTAACATTTAACATAGGTATCCATTACAGCGACCCACATGGCACATAATGTTCAGCAGAGCGGTAACCACTTACCCACCTTATTATAACTATAATTTTAAAAATAAATGTTAAATAAAACTTTTTGTTTAATATTTCACGTATTTTAATACATATTTACAAACAAATAACATTTGTATAATATTTTACGTATTTCAATACATATTTTCAAAAAAATAACATAAATATTTATATATTTTGATTTTTTTTCGTATTAGCCAAGGTGTGCAAACAATTTGAACCACTCTGTTGATTTTGCCAGATCGTTTGTATAAACTATACCTACTTATGAGTTATAACCTGGTAGCTAGTTATAATATGTTGGTATATAATGGTATATATTCTATAAACTATATTATATTTTGAACTTATCCTAGATATCCTAGAATAAAAATACCATAAGATAAACGGAAATGGAAAAATAACAATTATAGAAAAATGATGTATAGGGTAAATGTAAATGTGTAAATGTATAAGGTGATATTCTACGTGAAATATTGTATGGACGGGGATGTTGATGACCCCACGACAAGCTCTGCTACTAAAGTTTATGTGTTAAACGGTATAATAGATTAATATTGGTTTACGTAATAAAATGTATGATATATTATGGATGAACATATTAAATAGGTATGTGTTTACTTGTTCTGGTTTTATTTAACGTTGATTAGTGATTTTATTTCATTAGTCTTATAGGGTAGATACGTATAATATTATTCTACTATATACTTTATTATATTTCATATCTTATAATGATGTATAAATAAAAATATATTATGAAATATTATAATTAATTTACCTGAGTATGTAATAATAGGTATTCGTGGATACGGGGTTGAGTTCGACGCTCGAAGTCATTGCGGCGTATATACGTATATGTTACGTGTTTTGATTTGTATATTTTTTTAGCACTTATTAGGTATATCAGTGGCGGTCAAATGATTTTGTGAAGGGAGGGGGGGAGGTGGGAGGAGGGATATGGCTGATTTTTCAACATGTATTATTTTATCATTAAAAATATAATTTATGGTTATGTCTAATATCAGTTTATAAAAATATGGTATATACAAACTTTATTTATAACTTAGGTATACAGACTTTACAAATATATTATAGTATTAACAATATTTTGATTACCTATATTAGTAAATCTTTTTTTTGTTTTATTTTGCTAATTCGTACAGTACTTCGTTGGATATTATATTTATAACCCCACAATGAACAGCCATAGTAAAAATATTACCGCTAAGTCCACAACTTGATTTTCTGTAACGATATTAGTGATCTTACTTATTTTTTCATCCGCGGAGCGTTTAAAAGTAGAGCAATTTGCATCAAAATAGCTACTACTAGTAGTAATTTTTCTTTTATTAGACATAGTAGTTGTGAAAATGTAAAATAGACAAAATAGTCAATATTACAAAAGACACCGACCGTATGGCGTATAATATAGTATTACACTTTAGTGCACTAAACGTCTACACGGACACACAGTAGAAAACACGAGTACGAAAGAACAAAGACAAATCACGGTGATAATTAATAAACTAAATATTATGACTATTATGAATTATGACTAGTGCTCGGAACTGTATGCATTTACATCTTTCTCAGGAAACTGCATATTTCAAGTCTGATTCCATACAAATTCGTTTCATGAACTATACTATTGAAATACAAAAATGTATTTTGTATATTTTTGTATATTTTATAAAATTTATATGGTTTTGGATATTTAAAGATTTTTAGTATATAAATGCATTTTATATTAAAGTGTACGAGAAATCAATTATAAACAAGTTGTTGAATAATATTGTAAATTAAATGATTTACAAATAAATAGTACCGTATATGATATAAATTGTGGGAAATCTTTGAACGCACTGTACTCTAAAATGGTACATGTGCTGCTCATGGCCTCCATAGAGTTTCGAAGGAAGTACGAAATCAGTTTGGTACTGTTCATAATATCGTATTCAACGTAAAAAAAATATTTAAAAAAGCACCATCCTGTTCAAATTTTCAAAAATTGCGCACCGGAGATCCCTTTATCTCCAGAACCAATCATAACCAGCTAGGGTACCTGGATCAATGCCGTACTTTATTATTGTAAATACTATGAAAATGTTGTAAATATGTTGGATAAATACCAATATTATTACCTAACATTATTTAATAATAATAACACTATTTGATAAATTCTATTTTTTTTAAATTTAGGAATTTAGGATTCTGGGAATAGATTCAGCATAACAGCTTCAAGTCATCAAAAAAAAAAATTTAAATAAAATATTTATGATTCAAAAATATTTTTTTTTTTATAATTATACTTTAAAACATATCTTTTTTATAAAATAATAATATTTGCATAGTATACTGCATATTTGCGTTTTTTTAGTGCATACGTAGCACATATTTCATTGTTTTTTAGCGCATAAAGTTCCGAGCCCTGGTTATGACAAATAATAAGCAATCGATGTTTCAAGTTTTCAACCAACTAATGACTTGGGGCTGGAGCTACGTAATATTGTAAAATATTCCTACCGATCGCGCTATCGCCCGTATGGGCCAATGTTCTGGGAAAGTGTAGAGCTGGTTGTTATTGAGAATTCTCGATCATCGAGTGGGATAATTCCCAAATTATATTTTGTGTAAACAACTAAATATTAATAATAATAATAGTATCCTAGTTCCTACTGTTCCTAGATATGAGTCTAGATAATAATATAGTCACGTCATATAAACACGTATAAACATCTTCTGTCATTCTGTCGAAATTTACAATAGTTGACAATTTGTTTTAAGAAAAAAAATAGAACGCAGTTTAATGCATTATAGAATATAATTAATTATAAATTGTTATAAATATTGAAAAAAAATTCATGGAAGGGGATCTATCCCCCTCACCCCCCCCCCCCACGTTTGATCACCACTGAGGTATATTAAGGGATATTTTTTTCTATGTATGATATTGATATGATTCGAACACCAGTATTATATGAACTTGTTATCTATGATTTGGGACGTGACTATAATCGCGCGTATGCTCTCAAAATTCTTACATTCGTAGCAATTGAGTACAAATGTCAATTCGCCAACCAAATGCAATTTAAGTTAATGAGCATTTATTATTACACATATATTCTAAATAGATAATTGTATAACTGTGTAATAATACTATATCTGGCCTATAATACGATGATAGTAATAGTGTAGAACCTTATATTGCAAAAAGTAAATATATAGGTGAATTTGTTCGATAATGCGAGAATTATACAGTCATACACTCATGCCGCATGCTAGAATAACTCAATATTGTGGTATCACCCGTATTAGACAATACGCGGTAAACCAACTATCGCCTTACCCTCGTATTCTCTAGTTAATGACACTCTCTAAAGTTAATTAGAATGGCACTGTGAACTCGTTGAGGTACGATGGTAGGCGCTTGTCAATTCTTAGTTCGTTCCTATCTAGTTGAAATGACTCAAAGATTACATATACCTTGGCACTATTCAGTTTAATAAAACTTCATTGACACATAGTACGTATATCCCGGCTCTGTTCCTATAAAAGGTAAGAACGTAAGAATGACTAAAATATTGTTTAACTCGGGTTTTCAGGTCGGAAACACTTTTATTGTATTAAAACAAACATAAAATAAAACACTTAGCAAATTCAGATCGCCTAGCCCGTACTACGATCGGCGTTTCACACGCACGTCGTAGCTACGTCCTCGCCGAATCACTCAGCGACAACGGGGGGCCGTGCCTGCGCGTACGGCGGTGTTATATAGAAAATATTATTGTCGCCTCAGCACATATTGCTTCGCTGGCCTGACCTATGTCAATAATTTACAATTTGAAATATTCCCACCTATATTACATATATATAAAATAATATTATTTTGACGACTGTCTGCAATATACGACAATATACATACCTACATAATATATTATGAACGCCATCGCTTTGAATCGCAAAAAATATTGTCGAAGTGCATATACTAGCATGGACGTGTGCATCGGATCCTCTTGTGTAAAAGACCGTCTGACACGACGATTCTGTATGATCCTTATATTATAGAATGATATTTATGTAATCCCTTTTTTTGATATTCATCGATTAATACGTAATGTTAAAGTATTGATGTGTTTATGATTTTATTTTATTTTGTGATGTGTGACAAAGGTGTCACTGGTCATTTATTGTGTTACTTTTACCGAATGTCTTGATCGTATAATTTTTGAAGGCCGAGGGGGTTTTATAGTATAATACAATATAATATTATGTAGGTATATGAATTACAATGGTGTCGTCTGGCGCCGATGATAATTGATTGTTTTGTTTTTACTAAACGTCTGATCGAAGAGGTGTTGAATATTATACTTTATGTGTTGCATGTGTCGCGTGAAACTGTGTAAGTAAAAGGATTGCGTGTATATGTATATTAAAATATTGAATTACCCCCATTCCATACGGCCATCGCCACTAGTTATCCTGTGTTTTTATTTAAGTATAGAAATATTATATACAGTAGAACTTCCATATAACAGTCGCCGAAGGGACTGTAAATAATGACCGCTATTTAGAGGTATCCGTCCTACCAGTAGTGGATCTGAAGCTCATTTATAAGGAGAGGGCGAATTGGTATCATAGAATTTCAATATATACATATTAGTAATAGTCAATTGTGGTTATTACCAAAAAAATATTCTTTTATTATCTATGGTTATAACCAATTTCAAATTTGTTTTGAACATAATCTTGTTATTTAAATTTGATAATTTGTATTGATAATCAAATAACAATATAATTGACAAGATATTAAAAAAAAAATACCTTTTTTATATAATTTATTAAGTTTGAAGTTATATTTATGACTTATGAATTTCATATTCATTATATCTTACAGTGCTATAATTCAAGTAAAAAAATAAAGCCCTAGGGGGGGTCGTCACGTCGCCCCCCCCTCAAATCAACCACTGCGTCCTACAGAGGTAGGACAACACTAGGATAACACTCGACGGGACCAAAAAAATTGACCATTACATAGAGGTTACCGTTAACGGAAGTTTTACTGTATTATATAATTATAAAGTCTTGATTTTTTATTTTTTAATCCTTATACTACAGTATCACCAGTGATGCTTAAAGCTAAATGTAGGTAACTATATCTAGCTGGTAAAAATCACCGTTTTAATTTAATAATATTATATTACGCTTATAATATTGTATACATATAATTTGCGTTGTCTATCGTCGTTCTGAAAAATTCTGCTGATTAAACATTGACCTATAAACTTAAGTGTTTGTTAAATTTTTTTTACATGGTCATCTATTTGGATAATCCATAATAATTTTGGGCATTGGTGTAGGATACGACAAATTTCAGCATCTTATTACTATGCAGTACCTACTACCTACTTACCTTAACTAAGCGGAAACTTTCAGAAGTATATTTTAAAAATAAAAAAAAACGAAATTTGAAGCAGTTCATTGAAACCCGAACAGTTATATAACGGTATTACATTATTACTATATACTATTATTATATCTATATTACATGATCAATAGTACCTATTTATAATCAATGGTAATATGTTAATAAAATAAAATATTATAATCTTTGAATATTTTACAAATATGCGTACAGCTTACACAATATATAGGTAATATGTGTATAATAAGTATACTTATATATTATTATATTTTACGTATTAGGTACCAATGTATAAATTATAAATGTCATAATAATATATTATAACAATCGTTCACATTAACGAACGCGTAGAAAAAAAAATATTTTACGTGGTCATCAAATCCCGGGGCGTGGCATAGTACGGAGAAGTGGCATCGTCACGCACCAGCCATCGACGTTCGTAGCCCGTAACCGAGACTGCATTTGAATACTTCCTATAGCGAGGCTTACAAATAGATTAGAGACGAATTAATACGCATCGTGCATCTGTTTATCGGCCGTTTAAGTGGGCGGGTATAAAACATATAGATAGGTAATAAAAGATAGACCACTCCTTCGTTCCTACTAAAAGATGGATCGCGGCCTGGAATAATGGACAGACATCTTTTATACTATACCTTTAGCACGCACTCACTCCAGATAAATGTTCATTCTCGACCTATAAAATATTATGGTAGGTATACTATACATTACTAACCACTGTGTGACGGGGAGTATAAGACCATTCCCTCGGGGGTTTTTACACCTTTAGCCAACTGTCGCGAGGGCGGCTCCTTCACGCCTTTGGATGACGCGGTCACGTCCCTCCGACGGGTATACTATACAATAGGAATCCATTCTTATTTTACTATTTACAAATAAATCTTTAAGCTGTAACACCATTTCATTAACTCTATAAAATATAGCACCAATCATTTAGGCATAAAACAGTGAATTCTAAATATCACTCGTTGCTGGATTTCCACTACTTACCTATATAGGTACAACTTAAAACAATGTAGGTACATATAGAGACTCAATATCAGTTACATATTTAATAGAGATTAGAGAATAATTAGTTAGATATTTGCATCTGCAAATTTAAAGTTAAAAGCTTACATTAACTTTTACATAAACTCAATACAGTACCAACCAAGGTTTGAGCAGCCGTGACAGATCGACGGAGTAGTGGGCGTCGTCAGGTATTGCCGGCTGTTGCTGGCGTACGGTTACTGACCTGCGGCGATGTACGGCAGTGCGATGATAGTGGACTGTATATTATACGAGAACGGAAAAAGTGTAAGTGAAAATATCACAATACGATGGGAAGTGAAAAGTGTAAGTAATAAGTATAAAATAGTAAATTTTTGTTGCACGAAATTTCAATGGTATAAATACGCTAATAATTCAAATAATAATAAAACAATAAACCGGTGCTTATTATAATAATATTAAGGTTGGTGGTGATAATATAATAATATTATTATATATATATTGCTAATCAACATACGGCAATGACCGGTGGATCAGGAAAGGCGCGCGGGACATCGATGGTCGTGAAACGCGACCTTGACCTGATCTTGGCGAAATTAGCTTATTTGGCATA
Source organism: Metopolophium dirhodum (assembly GCF_019925205.1). NCBI lineage: Eukaryota > Metazoa > Arthropoda > Insecta > Hemiptera > Aphididae > Metopolophium > Metopolophium dirhodum. Next base: position 101,683,141 of record NC_083560.1, read on the forward strand.
TTATTATACATAATATTATTAATTGTGTTCAGCTGCGACAGCTATCAACCACCAACACTAATAATAAAATAAATTACTTTAATGTCAATGTAAATAATATATCATGAAATAATTTAGTAGTTAATAAAATATAGCATCTTTGCTCAAAATTGTTGCTCGTGAGCAATGATTTATTATTGAATTTATAATTAATACATACATTATAGTGACTTATTCAATTACGAGATACACTCCACACCTACTGTAGTACCTTCTTAGTTCAGCAGAGCGGTTACCTATAATATTGTAACTATATACATTTAGTAGGTATTAGAGGTGGGTCATGGGTCGAACTCAAAAATATGGTCTCGAACCGAACTTTTTAGTGTAATGTCGAACTCGAACCGATAGTTTTATTCAACATCGGACCACATGGGTACTATTATATTTCATTACCAAACTGATCCCATAATAAACTTTTGAATTAAATGGCATATGAAAGATTTATACTTTATAGTCGTAGGTATGAGTAGGTTTAAGTATACTATATAATATATGTATTATGTTATATTTACATATAAGTTATAAGTATATTATAGTTATCTTTCTCTTTATAGTTTATATAGATAAATTAATAAGATTACCTATTCTGAACACTGGTGAGTTATTATGTCCATAGGCGTGCGCACTGGGCGAGCCGGTCAAGCCCAGGCTCGACCTGAAACTTTGTAAGGACATAGTAAAATGTGCGTATATATTTTATTATAATAATATGTTCGTAGAGATCATGGAAATTTTGTTTGTCGTGAAAGTAAAATAAAATCAAAAAAAATTGTGTGTATCTACCGTTATCTACATTTTATTAATCTAACAAAAACATTATACAAACATTAAACCTTTATGCAAATACAATAACTATAGTAGGTAGTAGGTACTAGGTACTATAGACATTAATAGGTTAATACATTCAGTTGATGTGTTAAAAAAAAAATATGGACGCTGTCAAAATATTAGGGCACTATAATTGCCTAAGCTCGACTGGAATTTAAGTCTGCGCACGCCTATGATTATGTCAAACTAAAATAAGTAATAACCAATTTAATACTATTCAAATTTTAATTTAATTGAAGTCTTATCGGTTCGAACACTTTAGTTTAGATTTTAGAATTAAAGTATTATAGTATTATACATTTATACCCATCTCTTTTGTGTAGAGTAAAAACTGTTAGGTTTTACCAAATGTTTTAAAAATTAAAAAATGTAATAAAATGATTTCAGTCATATAAATGATAATAAATACTAATGATAAACATATTTTAATTTTATGAATAACTATAATCAATATTAATATTAGCTTTTAATATTGTTCAGCGTGTTACGAAGTTCGATTATATAAATTATGAATTATAAATAGTACAAAACCAAAATAATTACCCAAGTCTATAAATAATTCAATGGCGGGGGACGGAGTGGCCGACCCGAGTTCGATACCTCAGTCGCGGGCGGCATTTTTCTTCGGGCAAGTCACGGTGTCCGGAGAACAAGTGCCGCCATCCCCCACCCGGGCAAGGCAAATACCAACGGAGGCCCAAATTAAAAATTCTGCCAAAACAAACACACACGTGTAAACTAATCTACAGTACCACAGGCTAATGACCTAGTAGTCAAAGCCTTAACCCTGATAAAAAAAAAAAAAAAATTCAATGGCACAAGAAATAATCAATGCCCGGACAATATCGTGGTTTTAATTTTACTTCTATAATATTTAAAATTTAAGCACATAGTATATAACTATATAGAAATAGACAAAATAAAGATAAAATAAACACAACAATAAACACCAGGAACATTTTTAGTTCAAAACGTTTGACATGTTAGAATTTTTTGCTGCAGCTTGTTCGTACATTTTTTGAGTTCAAACTATTTTAATTTTCGAATTATTTTGATTTTCAAACTTTTTTGTTCGAGTTCGGTTTGGTTTGGTTTTTTTAAAACTTGGTTTGACTTTCAAACTCCAACTGAACACCTAAAGTTTGGTTTGATTTTTGAACTTCGAACAGCTCGACCCACCTCTACTCTCTAGTAGGTATTTATAAAAGCAGCAGGTAGATAAATAATTTAATATTTTAAAAACAATTAAAAATATAACAAATTAGTTGGTAATAATAAAGTTCACATTTTCAAGTGCAATTTTTGGATTTTTTCAATTGTATTACAATTTCGTTGATTTTACCCATTTATAAAACAATTTATACAATTTTTCAATATCATTCATTCAATTTTACTTTTGTTTTTGTACTTATTGGAGAAAGAAACGTTGAATACGACCATTTAAAACAAATACCTACTTTTAGTCCAATTCAATTACGTTTGAGGTATCGGTAGTACTCAATATAGTAATTACTATAGTAATTTAGATTGTTATATAACATGTAAAATGTTTATTTATTTTCTATTTCTAATTAGGTAAGCAAATTATTAGTAACTATTTAATATAATATTGAGTATGCAGGTTATTTACTTATTTACCATATGTCGTATTATTTAGGTTTTTCTTTAACTTTAAACACTTAAAGTTATAACTAAATATTAATTAACCACTCGTTAGAAATTCAATTTATGTAACTAATAAGTAATATCTATCTTTGCAAGTTTCAAGTTTCTACAAATACAACTTAGTAGTGTAGAAATAATAATAATAAAAAAAAACTAATAATAATAATATGTTATTATAATTATTATTATTATTATTATTATTATCTTTATTGACGGAAAAAACTCCATTTACAAAATAATATATATAAAATTGTGTAGTGACACAGATACAATAGGATTAGGTACGAATAATATAAAATTTACATTCAATTGTATCTATAAAAAAGAACATATTATGAGGTATATAATTGTACAACCATAATTAATTATTAACTAAAATTAATATCCATAGTGTTTCCTATAGACATCAGTATATTTGTAGGTGATAATTTTGAGTACGTTTTAGAAATATAATTGATTAAAAAACGTTCTTGATTTCTGGTGGATTTGGTATTAATTAGAAAATTTAATCGTTCCAGTAAATAAGAGCCATCTATTGAATTATTTAATAGTTATAATAAAAATGAATAATGAAGGATACTTCTTCTTGCGCTATTATAAATTGTAATACTATATAAATCTTATATTATTTAGGTACTATACACAATGACATTTTAAAAATATTTACGTTTTATCAATATTATATTCTGAAAATATTGCATTTATAATATTATATTATATCTAAAGTTATTATAATGGTATATTTTTATATCATATACCTACTTACCTAATTACTGTAGTAATTTACGGAGTGCATAAATTTGTGATCTAAATAGGTAATATCTTAAAATGTATTAATCTAAACATCTTGTGGTATTTATTAAGTTTATTTCATGAAGAAATGTTTTTTGATATTTTTATTTGTTATTTAAGTAATTTATATATTTTTAGTTGCTTGGAAATATTTTACTAGCGGTGGTTAGGTATACATTGTCGACCTGTGGTAGTGCTATATAAAATGTTTATACAAAGTGTGCTGCAAATAGATACGTACTACACCTAATAACAATATATCATAAAATCATATTATTTTAAATATAATATTATTTACTATATTAAACAATACAATTTTAAATATATTTAACATGGTGCATAGCCGCATAGATATTAACTTATAACTTATAAGTTGATAACAGCTAGATGTCTAGGTAGTAAATATATAGTAATACTATTTATAATGAATTTTTTTTATTTGTTTTGTTGATATAATTAAACGTTCATATAATGTGTATGCTTATATTGATTAGGTACAAGGTTTTACACTCGAATGCCGAAATATTTTTTCACGTATTTATATAAATTGATAACAGGCTACGTGCGATTATTAAAAAATTTAGTAATATTCAAGTATGTTTTGTACGTAAATAGGGAAATACGACCAAATTCCGAGTAGAATTAATATAATATTAAAATTTAAAATATATATTATGGTCATGTTAAAATACGTAATAACTTAACAGCATTGCCAGTTTTAGCGTTGAGCTACTGCGATTATTAATGTTACCATATTATTATGTTCTTTTCATGTCTGATAAATTAATAGAAGTACTTTAGAATATCGCCAATCATACGATCTCACACGAAATGGGTTTACAGGTATCAGATGGTGAAAATGTCACAAACGCCTTTCAGGCAAGCGACACTTAATATACCAGTGGTGTGTATCATAAAAAAAATTGGTGCTGCTCAAATAATTTTAGGAGACCTATCCCTCATAATACTGTCATACTGACACTATAAAATAATCTATTTTTTCATGTATCAATACCCACTCACCTATATTTAAGGTGTTGCCCGAGCAACACTTGGACCCTATGTTACACGCCACTGCTTAATACATCGTAAATAATAATTATTGTACAATCAGCCAATAAATATTGTATACTTCATCAGTAGACTTCACTAACACCCACCAACGTCCACCATTACCTATAGGCATGTCGAAATACGTCTGCCAGTTTCTATGTGACTTTCTGAGCTATAGACCTGGTGTCAACAATATATAGTCACGCTATAGTTATGTTGGTGAACCAAGTACAACAGTAATCTCTGTTGGTCAAAAGAAACACGTATGCACCATTTTCTCGGATTCTGGCCTAAATTATAGGCAGCCACGAGTCTTTTTGACGTAATCGGACACATTTTTGATATATTTGAGTTTTCCCTATCAAAACACACTGTAAAAACTATATACGATGAATTAATAATCGAACAACACATTTGAATCTAATTTGGTGGCAGGTGGGTACCTCATAGGTATTAGTGTATTACTATCTTGAAGTGATATATTATAATTTATTATTATACCGGGATTCATTGGATAGGTTAAATATTATATGCGAAAATATAAACTACGACAAATTGTGCTGAAGAACGCTGGTAACTCTTTTAATACAAAAAACCATTGGTATCTGTGTAAA